>NC_133617.1:641652587-641952587 GCF_048593235.1 Sminthopsis crassicaudata
TGCACCATTTTTGTCAATAGGATTTTTATTTTATTGTATTATTAGTTGTTTTAGTTATTGTGCTCTGGCAGGAAATTGGTTATATCTTCAAATAATGTGAAGCCATAGAGTAGGGGTAAATTTGGAATTCTAGATAAGTTTTGCATTTAATTTATTTTCACATATATTATTCTGGGTTTAGCATAAAATCCACCAAATATTTTTGAAATGAGGATGATCTGTTTTAAAATGAAGACAAAATGAAACCTGATCATTTGTATAACATTCACTACTATTAACGGGTGAATAAGGCACAGTAAAGGTTAAGTTGATTGCCAACATTTTTACATCAGTAGTACATCTGTGCAGTTAGGTGTTGATAAAGACAGATGGTACAGTGAGTTGAAACTGCTAATGTAAAACATGTGATATGGCATGTAGGAGTTGAAAATAATTCATCTGGGCCAGATAAAATGCCAGAATAATAATATATGTATCACAATGTGTCAGAATCAATGGATTTTTTTATTTCTAAATTTATACGCACTTGACTTGGACCCATAGACTCCCTTTGTAGAGGACTCTTCCTACTTACAAATAAAATTTTGATGTATTATTTTAAAATCAGGTCATTCACATTCTATGCAATCAATAGCACCTCCATACTTTTATTTTTATGTCTTATGTACAAGGAAAGAGGCTGTGGAGAAGGGGTGTAATACAACCTTTGGTACATTCTTGGAAATCTGAGGACAAGATTGAGCAGGTTGTGTAAATAGATGGGTGTTATTTGCAGGCTGCAGGTGGCTTTTATCTTCTCTAGATTTGATTGACCAATATTTGAAAAAAAAAAAAATATATATATATATATATATTCCATATGAGAGGCATAGCAATGACACCAAGGAAGACTTAATATAGTATTTTTCAAACCTCAATACCAAGATGCTGCTCATCTATTCTAAGAACAAGAAGTGAAATGGTCCCATGTTTGCCTAAGGTATGATTATAACCATGTAGAATGGCACTGACTGCTCTAGTTATATTGAAAGTAATGAATTGAGACGGTCCAGGCAATTATTTTCGATGGGGTGAGAATGTCTGGTTCTCTTCTAAGTTTTGATTTTGAAATCCCTTTATTCTTACGTTGACTAAAAACTGGGAAAACATGACAATGTGATGACACTAGGGGATCTTTTGTTCATGATGGATGTGTTCCTGTTCAGAGGAGGAGGATGCTATTTCGTCTAATTCATTAATTTGATATGAGGATGGTATGGACTCTCATCCACAAAAATCTCCAGTTTTATAGTATCTCACCATTCTTTTACCCAGGGCCTAATGGAGTGTTCCTAACATCAGAGACTGATAAATCACCCAGTGCCAATTAAAAAGGGACATTTCCCATGTCAATCTTTTAACTGTAATACTCTTGTCTACTGAGATAACTTTTTTTTTAAAGTGATAGCATGATGAAAGCTTTGAATGTAGTGTTTAATTTTTTTTTTTTTTTAATGTGGACTTCTTTGACGCTACCCACTGGCTCCTTTATAATGGAAGATCACTCACCAATGACATTAGAAATTCATTTTAAGTATTGTTGTAACAGCAATATTTGAAGTGTTGAACTTGTAGGGTAAAAAATTCAGTCCCTGTTAGAAATAAATGCAAAGCCTTATTAAAATGGAATTAAGAATTGTATCCCCTCTCCACCCCAGTGAAGTATTCCTACATAGAGAAATGTTAACTATACACAATTTAGGTATCAGCTCTACTGAACAATATCTTTCTTGCTACTATGCAATAACCATTGCATTTTTTAAAATCCAGATTGTGATTTTTATGTTTTTAAATCTTTCTCTTTTTTTAAATAAACTCCATTAAAAGTAATTTAATAAGGAAAAGTTTGTTAATTTTGTTTCCTTATGTCAAAATGTTACCACCACCTACCTTTCCAACTCCTGTAGTAGGAAAACTTTCATGAATATCTTTCTAGAGTAACTTGAACAATACTAGAATTACAGTGGTTAGAGTTTTAGAATTGGAGTCAATCCCACTATGTAGTCAGAGGGTCAAAGGCTGCCTCAAACATCCATTAGTTTTGGGATGCTGGGGAAAGGACTTATGCATTGCCAGACTTTTTCCTAATTTTTAAAATATGAGTTAAGCTCTAAGTAGCTTCAAACTCTAAATTTATGATCCTATCATCTTCCCCTACCCTTTCCAAATATAAAACTTACAAAGAAAACTAACTTGACAAGACAGAATAATATGTAGCCCCAACTATTCCATGAGGGTGCCATTACACAAATAGTTAATTTTTATTCATTCCTTAAAAGTGGGAGCCATTCTATAAACTAATTTTTGAGATAGTTTCTCTACATAAAACAACTTTGCAGTATTTGTGAAAGTGACTATTTTAGCCTGATAAAGTTTATGAAAGATATTGCTTTGAGCAGCACCAATGAGGACAAAATTGGCCTGACACAGGGCATTATGTCCTCCTCTTCATCTGTTTCTTAGTGATGCTTCAGCTTAATCACTTTTATTGGCACTATGGTTATAGGTCAGCAGCTGGCACCTATGCAAAGGCTTTTCTCATTCTTGCTTTTTTGTGATACCAAAGAATCAAAAGACTGGAGTCCCAAGGGCTCTAAGATTTGCTCTTAAAGCCACACATGCCCATATGTCCCATTATTGGCTTTGTATTATTTTCTCAGGAAATTTTAAGATAAAACTCTATAAGGGTTCCTTGTCTGATCTTAATCATGACTTCACATACAGGCATATCTTGTTTTGTTGAGTTTTATTTCACAATGTTTTTCGGAAATTGCTTTTTTTTTTTTTTTTTTTTTTTTCCAAATTGAAGGTTTGCAGCAACTATGAGTAAAGCAAATATATCAAAAAAACACCATCCTGGTCAGTTAGCAGCCATCAAAACCTTCCCCCACACACAAAAAGATTATGACTCAATAAAGTTTCAGGTATTGATTAGCATTTTAACAATAAGTTATTTTACTTAAATCATATACAATCTTAGATTACTATTATTGCACACTATTACTGCATACTAAACATATTGCAGTATAGGGTAAATATTATTTTTATATACTCTGGAAAATTTTTTGATTTGCTTTATTAAAATATGAATTTTATTTGATGCTCTGGAAACAATCACACAATATATATGAGGTATGCCCATATTTCATAAATATGAGTGGTTAATTATTCATAATTCTTGCATCTAGTTGACAGTACTAGTTTTTACTAGTTGTTGAAATGGAACAGAAGCTAAGTACTAATTTTTGCAACTGTCTTCTAATTTATTTTTATTGACTTCAGAAAATTATATTTTAAAATAATTGTAACATTGTTTTAGTACACAATTTCAAAATCATTCACATACGGTATTGATTTCATAAGTTTTACTGTGTTTTTTTATTCATGCAATTTTATCATTCTTTTTATTTTATTTTAAATTTTGTTCCTTTCTCCCAACCACTACCTATTGTGAAGGTAAGAAATGTGACATGTTATATATGTTAAATCATCTAAAACATATTTCCGTGTTAGCCATGTGACAAAAAAGTTTAAAAATTATGCTACTATTTGCATTCAAATTTTATCAGTTCTTTCTATGGAAGTTGATAACTTTTTTTAAAATCATAAATCCTTCGAAATTGTGCTGGATCTTTGTATTTTTGAGAATAGCTGTCAGTGACAAATAATCACCATACAATGTTGCTGTTTTAGTGTACAAAGTTTTCCTGATTTTGTACACTTTCCTTTGTGTGAATTTACATGTGACTTTCTAGGTTTTTCTAAAAAAAATACCACTTATTATATCTATGATAATATCATATCACAATCATATTCCACAACTTATTTATCTACTCCTCAATTGGCGGATATCTCTCAATTTTCAGTTCTTTATCACCATACAGACACTACAAATATATTTTGCACAAATTACTTTACCTATTTTCTTAATATCTCTGGAATACAGACTTGTAAAAGTATTGTTTGGAAAAAGAATGTGCACATTATATAGTCCTTTGTGCATAGTTTCAAATTGCTCTCCAGAATGGTTGGATCATTTCATATTTCCACAGATAATGCATTATTGTAATAATTTTTCCATATAGTTGTATTTTTAAGGAACATGAAATAACCATGTTCACTAACTATACAATAAAACATTAATGAAAGATGCATTCTCTAATTGGTCTGGATAAGGAATCTGAATAAAAGTTCAATGTATAAATAGCAACAACCAAAATATAGAAAACTGTCATTGTATCAAAACCATAATCTTTATAACGTAGAAAAAATAAATGTGTATTTTTCTTTTTTTTTTTTTAATAGTTTTTATTTACCAGATATTTGCATTGGTAATTTTACAACATTGACAATTGCCAAATAGTTTGTTCCAATTTTTCTCCTCCTCCCCCCCACCCCAGATGGCAGGTCGACCAATACATATTAAATATGTCAGAGTATAAATTAAATACAATATATGTATACATGACCAAACAGTTCTTTAGCTGAACAAAAACAATCGGACTTTGAAATAGTGTACATTTAGCCTGTGAAGGAAATCCAAAATGCAGGCAGACAAAATTAGAGGGATTGGAAATTCTATGAAGTGGTTCATAGTCATCTCCCAGAGTTCTTTTGCTGAGTATAGCTGGTTCTGTTCATTACTGCTCTATTGGAACTGATTTGATTCATCTCATTGGTGGAGAGGGCCACATCCATCAGAATTGATCATCAAACAGTATTGTTGTTGAAGTATATAATGATCTCCTGGTCCTGCTCATTTCACTCAGCATCAGTTCATGTAAGTCTCTCCAGGCCTTTCTGAAATCATCCTGTTTATCATTTCTTACAGAACAACAATATTCCATAATATTCATATACCACAATTTATTCAGCCAATCACCAATTGATGGGCATCCACGTAGTTTCCAGTTTCTGGCCACCACAAAGAGGGCTGCCACAAACATTCTTGCACATACAGGTCCCTTTCCCTTCTTTAAGATCTCTTTGGGATACAAAATCAGTATCAATGCTGCTGGATCAAAGGGTATGCACAGTTTGATAACTTTTTGTCCATAGTTCCAAATTGCTCTCCAGAATGTCTGGATGTATTCACAATTCCACCAACAATGTATCAGTGTCCCTATTTTCCCACATCCCCTCCAACATTCTGCATTACATTTCCCTGTCATTCTAGCCAATCTGACAGGTGTGTAGTGGTATCTCAGAGTTGTCTTAATTTGCATTTCTCTGATTATTAATGATTTGGAGCATCTTTTCATATGACTAGAAATAGTTTCAATTTCTTCATGAGAGAATTGTCTGTTCATATCCTTTGACCATTTATCAATTGGAGATTGGCTTAATTTCTTATATATTAGAGTCAATTCTATATATTTTGGAAATGAGGCCTTTATTTGAATATTTGACTGTAAAAATATTTCCCAATTTATTGTTTTCCTTCTAATCTTATATGAATTGATTTTGTTTGTACAAACACTTTTCAATTTGATATAATCAAAGCTTTCTATTTTGTGATCAATAGTTCTTCTTTAGTCATGAATTAATTCCTCTTCCACAGGTCTGAGAGGTAAACTATCCTATGTTCCTCTAATTTATTTATAATCTCATTCTTTATTCCTAGGTCATGAACCCATTTTGACCTGACCTTGGTGTACGGTGTTAAATGTGGATTGATGCCTAGTTTCTGCCATATTAATTTCCAATTTTCCCAGCAATTTTTGTCAAACATTGAGTTCTTATCCCAAAGGCTGGGGTCCTTGGGTTTGTCAAACACTATGTTGTTAGAGTTCTTAATTATTTTGTCCTTTGGACCTAACCTATTCCACTGATCAACTAGTCTATTTCTTAGCCAATACCAAATGGTTTTGATAACCACTGCTTTATAATATAATTTTAGATCTGGTACAGCTAGGCCACCTTCATATGATATTTTTTTTCATTATATCCCTTGAAATTCTTGACCTTTTGTTTTTCCATATGAACTTTGTTGTTATTTTTTCTAGGTCATTAAAATAGTTTTTTGGGAGTCTGATTGGTATAGCGCTAAATAAATAGATTAGTTTAGATAGTATTGCCATCTTTCTTATATTTGTTCACCCTATCCAAGAGCATTTAATATTTTTTCCAATTGGTTAGATCGGAATTAACTTGTGTGGAAAGTGTTATGTAGTTTTGCTCATATAGTTTCTGATTTTCCCTTGGCAGATAGATTCCTACATATTTTATACTATCAGTAGTTACTTAAATGGAATTTCTCTCTGTAACTCTAACTCTTGGACTTTGTTAGTGACATATAAGAATGCTGATGATTTAGGATTTATTTTGTATCCTGCAACTTTGCTAAAGGTGTGGATTATTTCTAATAGCTTTTTAGTTGAATATTTGGGGTTCTCTATATATACCATCATATCATCCGCACAGAGTAATAATTTAGTTTCCTCATTACCTACTCTAATTACTTTAATCTCTTTCTGTACTCTTATTGCCAAAGCTAGTGTTTCTAATACAATATTGAATAGTAATGGTGATAGTGGACAACCTTGTTTCACCCCTGATCTTAATGGGAATGGTTGCAATCTTTCTCCATTACATATGATGCTTATTGATGGTTTTAAATAAATGCTACTGATTATCTTAAGGAAAAGTCCATTTTTCCTATACTCTCAAGTGTTTTTAATAGGAATGGATATCAGATTTTATCAAATGCTTTTTCTGCATCTATTGAGATGATCATATGGTTCTTATTAATTTGATTATTAATATGGTCAATTATATTAATAGTTTTCCTAATATTAAACCAGCCCTGCATTCCTGGAATAAATCCTACTTGATCATAGTGTATTATCCTGGGGGTGATTTTCTGGAGTCTTTTTGCTAATATTATTTAAGATTTTAGCATCAATATTCATTAGGGAGATTGGTCTATAGTTTTCTTTCTTTGTTTTCAACCTACCTAGTTTGGGTATCAATATCATGTCTGTGTCATAAAAGGAAATTAGTAAGACTCCTTCATTCCCTATTTTTTCAAATAGTTTATATAACATTGGAGCTAATTGTTCTTTGAATGTTTGGTAGAATTCACCTGTGAATCCATCTGGTCATGGAGATTTTTTCTTAGGGAGTTGATTAATAGCTTGCTCTATTTCTTTTTCTTAAATGGGATTATTTAAGCAATTTACTTCCTCTTCTGTTAATCAGGAAAGCCTATACTTTTGGAGGTAGTCCTCCATTTCACTTAGGTTATCAAATTTATTGGCATAAAGTTGGGCAAAGTAACTCCTTATTATTTCTCTAATTTCCTCCCCATTGGTGGACAATTCCCCATTTTCATTTTTAAGACTAACACTTTTATTTTCTTCTCTCCTTTTTCTAATCAGATTTACCAAAGGTAAATCAAATTAGATGCTATACCACTTAGTGCATATATGTTTAGTATTGATATGGCTTCATTGTCTATGCTACCCTTTAGCAAGATATAGTTTCCTTCCTTATCTCTTTTGATTAGATCAATTTCTGCTTTTGCTTGATCTGAGATAAGGATGGCTACCCCTGCTTTTTTGACTTCACTTGAAGCATAATAGTTTCTGCTCCAGCCTTTTACCTTTACTCTGTAAGTATCTCCCTGCTTTAAATGTGTTTCCTGTAAACAACATATTGTAGGGTTCTGACTTTTGATGCAGTCTGCTATCTGCCTCTGCTTAATGGGAGAGTTCATCCCATTCACATTTACAATTAAAATTACTAATTCTGTATTTCCTCCCATCAAAATATCCCCTGATTATGCTTTTTAAACTTATGCCACCGAACCCCTTCCCCAGTATTAAATTTATGAGCCCCATTTGCGTCATGCAGCCCTCCCTCTTTAATATCGCTCCCTCCTCCTTTTAAATCCCTTTCTGTTTCTTATTCCCTTTCCTTATTGCACTTTTCCTTTTCCCTTTTCCTTTCTCTCTTTTTAATGAGGTGAGAAAGAATTTTTTGTAAAACTAGTATGTTAATTATTTTCTCTTTAAGCCAATTCTAATCGGAGTAAGGTTCACACAATGTTTCTTCGCCTCTCTAACTTCCCTCAGATAGGTTTTCTTTGCCTCTTTGTGGGATGTGGTTTCCCTCTTTTTATCTCCTCTTTCCCCTTTTTCTTTCACTATCCCCTTTCCATATCTACTTCCTTTTTTTTTTTGTTATATCCTTAAAATCAAATTATACATGTAGTGTTAATGTATATCCGCAACAGAAATACAGTTCTCAAGAGTCTCTTTAACCTTTTTCTGCTTCTCTTGAATCCTATGATTGGAGATCAAATTTTTTGTTAAGATGTGGTTTTTTACTTAGAAACATATGGAATTCATCTGTTTCATTAAATGTCCATCTTCTTCCATGGAAGGAAATGCTCAGCTTAAATGAGTAGTTTATTCTTGGCTGCATTCCAAGTTCTTTTGCATTTCAGAATATCAGATTCCAGGCCCTTAGATCCTTTAATATAGAGGCAGCCAGATCTTGAGTGACCATTATTGTGCCACCTTGGTATTTTATTTTTTTTTCCTGGCTGCTTGTAATATTTTTTCCTTAGTCTGATAGTTCTGAAATTTGTTTTTTTTTTTTTTTTTTTTTTTTTAAGGGTCTTTTTCAAAAGGTGTTCAATGAATTCTTTCAATTTCTATTTCACCTTCTTGTTCTATTTTCTCTGGGCAGTTCTCTTTGATGATTTCCTGTACAATAGTATCTAAGCTCTTTTTTTCATCATAATTTTTGGGAAATCCAATAATACTCAGATTGTCTCTCCTAGATCTATTTTCCAGGTCTGTCATTTTGGCAAGTAGATATCTGACATTTTTCTGTAGATTTTTATTTTTTTCGCTTTGCTTGAGTGATTCTTGGTGTCTCAGTGAATCATTCATTTCTATTTGTTCAGTTCTGATTTTTAATGAGTTATTTTCTTCATTAGCTTTTTAAACTTCTTTTTCCATGTGTCCAATTGAGTTTTTAAGTGAGTTGTTTTGCTCCATGGAATTTTTGTTTTTTAGTGAGTTATTTTCTTTTTCCAATTCACAAATCCTACTTTCTTATGATTTCTTTACCTTTTCCAACTCCTTAATTCTGTTTCCCTGCATTTCCTGTGAATTCTTTACCTTTTTCAATTCATATTTCAGGAAGTTGTTTACCTTTTCTAATTCACATTTCATGACATTGTTATTCTCTAGCATAGCTCCTCTTTCCTTTCCCCATTTTTCTTCTAATTCTCTCTTCAGATTTTTAATAGTTTCTTCTAGGAGAGCATTATTTGGGGAATTGTCTGGAGGCTGTCTGCTATTAGCCTCCTCAGGTTTGAAAGCTAGCTCTTTTTCTGCATAATATCTTTCAATCATTTTCTTCATTTTTTTGCTCATTTTTTTAAAAAAGCCTTCAGGGTTTACCCTCAGGGCAAGGAGATTACCAGCTTCCTCTGCAGAGCAAGGATGGGTTTATGGGCTGTATTTGCCCTCTCAATGAGCTGCAAGGAATTGCTGAGCTTGGGGAGGGCTCTGGGAAGAGCTCTATTCAGAAGTGACTAGGCCTGGGTACCACTGGCCGGGCTGTGTAAGTGCCCAGCTAGGAGCCCTGCTGTGAGGATTAGTGACCACCTTGGAGTTCTTGGTTAAGGAGCACAGGTATCACTGCCCCCCCCCCCCAAATGCTCACTTTGAGTATTGGAGATCATCCTGTTCCTCACCGTACCAGAAGTGTCCCTGCCTGGGGGAGCACAGTTGGGCTGGGGAAATTCCACTATCCCCAGGGAGCCCCTCACTATACAGATGAGAGGCTGCCCTGGGTTGTGCCCCTGCTGTGTGTGCCTGACCCCCTGAGGCCCTTATTGCCAAATGCCGTGAAGAGATGTGTTATGCCTGGGCTAGGTCACTTCCAGTCCTGGGTGGGCACAGCCAGAGCCTCTCAGGGTTTGGCATCCCTCAGATTACCCACTACCCCAGGCTCTAACTTCTCTGATGGTACCCTACTCTGCCATCAAAGCAGAGCAGTCAAGCTACAGCAGAGAGCTCTGTGTAAACCTTCCAACTGCAGAGGCTGCCCCTCTCCTGTTTCTCTCCCTGCTCTGTGCTGGTCTGCTCCTAACCACTCAGGTCAAACCTTTTCTTGTGATATTCCAGATTCTCTTCTGCTGGTAAGTTTTTGTATTTCCAATCTTCGTGGGTTTTTCCAGTCAAGAGCTGTTTTTGAGGATGAATTAAATACTTGATAGAAAGGGAATTAGACAGCTTAGAAAGTTCTTTCTAGCTTCTCCGCCATCATGGCTCCGCCCCTGTAAGTATTTTTCATTTAAATATAACATATCAGACTTGAACCAAGATGGCAGAAAAGAAACAATAAAATGGCCAAATTCAACCAACATTACTTTACAAACAAGTTTAAACTAATTTGTTGAATTTAATTGTGAACCCTCAGAGACTATAAAAGGTGGAAGCAATATTTTTTTCCAGGCCAAAACAACTTAAGAGGCAGAAGAAAAGATTTTTGATACTGGGGTGAGTTCTGGCCTGCAGTATACGTGACAGGAGCATCAGCATTAGACCATGGAGGTTGCTGTGATAGAAATAGCATCAGCTTCAGAAATTCTCAGCCAAACCCCCAACCAAAAATTAAACTTGAAATACAAAAATTAAAAGGAGAAATCAATAATATTGAAAGTAAAAAAACTATTGAATTAATAAATAAAACCAAGAGTTGGTTTTATGAAAAAGCCAATAAAATAGATAAACCTTTGGTAAATTTGATCAAAAAAAAGAAAGAGGAAAATCAAATTGATAGTCTTACAAATGAAAAGGGGGATCTTTCCACCAATGAAGAGGAAATTAGAGAAATAATAAGGAGTTACTTTGCCCAACTTTATGCCAATAAATTTGATAATTTAAGTGAAATGGATGACTTCCTCCAAAAATATAGGCTCCCTAGATTAACAGAGGAGGAGATAAATTGCTTAAATAGTCCCATTTAAGAAAAAGAAATAGAACAAGCTATTAATCAACTCCCCAGGAAAAAATCCCCAGGGCCAGACGGATTCACATGTGAATTCTACCAAACATTTAAAGAACAATTAGTCCCAATGTTATATAAATTATTTGAAAAAATAGGGGATGAAGGAGTCCTACCAAACTCCTTTTATGACACAGACATGGTACTGATACCTAAACCAGGTAGATCGAAAACTGAGAAAGAAAATTATAGACCAATCTCCTTAATGAATATTGATGCTAAAATCTTAAATAAGATATTAGCAAAAAGACTTCAGAAAATCATCTCCAGGATAATACACTATGATCAAGTAGGATTTATTCCAGGAATGCAGGGCTGGTTTAATATTAGGAAAACTATTAATATAATTGACCATATTAATAATCAAATTAATAAGAACCATATGATCATCTCAATAGATGCAGAAAAAGCATTTGACAAAATCCAACATCCATTCCTACTAAAAACTCTTGAGAGTATAGGAATAAATGGACTATTCCTTAGAATAATCAGGAGCATATATTTAAGACCTTCAGTAAGCATAATATGCAATAGAAATAAACTGCAACCTTTCCCAGTAAGATCAGGAGTGAAACAAGGTTGCCCACTATCACCATTACTATTCAATATAGCACTAGAAACACTAGCCTCGGCAATAAGAGCCGAGAAAGAGATTCAAGGAATTAGAGTAGGAAATGAGGAAATTAAACTTTCACTTTTTGCAGATGACATGATGGTATACTTAGAGAACCCCAAAGACTCTGCTAAAAAGCTACTAGAAATAATTCAAAATTTCAGCAAAGTGGCAGGATACAAAATAAATCCACGTAAATCCTCGGCATTTTTATATATCACTAACAAAATGCAACAGCAAGAGATACAAAGAGAAATTCCATTCCAAACAACTGTTGAGAGTATAAAGTATTTGGGAATCCATCTACCAAAGAAAAGTCAGGAATTATACGAGAAAAATTACAAAACACTTGCCACAAAAATAAAATCAGATTTAAATAATTGGAAAGACATTCAGTGCTCTTGGATAGGCCGAGCGAATATAATAAAGATGACAATACTCCCCAAACTAATCTATTTATTTAGTGCTATACCAATCAGACTCCCAAGAAACTACTTCAATGACCTAGAAAAAATAACAACAAAATTCATATGGAAGAATAAAAGGTCGAGAATTGCAAGGGAACTAATGGAAAAAAAACTCAGAGGAAGGTGGTCTAAGTGTACCTGATCTAAAGCTATATTATATAGCAGCAGTCACCAAAACCATTTGGTATTGGCTAAGAAATAGACCGGTAGATCAGTGGAACAGATTAGATACAAAGGAAAAAAAAGGATACAGCAACCTAATCTTTGACAAATCCAAACATACCAACATTAGGGATAAAAATTCATTATTCGGAAAAAACTGTTGGGAAAACTGGAAATTAGTATGGCAGAAATTAGATATGGATCCACAGTTAACACCATATACCAAGATAAGATCAAAATGGGTCCATGATTTAGGCATAAAGAGGGAGATAATAAATAGATTAGAGGAACAGAGGATAATCTACCTCTCAGACTTGTGGAGGAGGAAGGAATTTATGACCAGAGGAGAACTAGAGATCATTATTGATCACAAAATAGAAGATTTTGATTACATCAAACTAAAAAGTTTCTGTACAAATAATACTAATGCAAACAAGATTAGAAGGGAAGTAAAACATTGGGAAAATATTTTTAAAAACAAAGGTTCCGACAAAGGTCTCATTTCCAAAATATATAGAGAACTGACCCTAATTTATAAGAAACCAAACCATTCTCCAATTGATAAATGGTCAAAGGATATGAACAGACAATTCTCAGAGGAAGAAATTGAAACTATATCCACTCACATGAAAGAGTGTTCCAAATCACTACTGATCAGAGAAATGCAAATTAAGACCACTCTGAGATACCACTACACACCTGTCAGATTGGATAAGATGACAGGAACAAATAATGATGAATGTTGGAGGGGATGTGGGGAAACTGGGACACTAATACATTGCTGGTGGAGTTGTGAAAGAATCCAGCCATTCTGGAGAGCAATCTGGAATTATGCCCAAAAAGTTATCAAACTGTGCATACCCTTTGACCCAGCATTGCTGTTATTGGGATTATATCCCAAAGAAATACTAAAGAGCGGAAAGAGACATATATGTGCCAAAATGTTTGTGGCAGCTCTTTTTGTTGTAGCTAGAAACTGGAAGATGAATGGATGTCCATCAGTTGAAGAATGGTTGGGTAAATTGTGGTATATGAAGGTTATGGAATATTATTGCTCTGTAAGAAATGACCAGCAGGAGGAATTCAGAGAGGCTTGGAGAGACTTAAATCAACTGATGCTGAGTGAAATGAGCAGAACCAGAAGATCACTGTACACTTCAACAACAATACTGTATGAGGATGTATTCTGATGGAAGTGGAAATCTTCAACATAAAGAAGATCCAACTCACTTCCAGTTGATCAATGATGGACAAAGGTAGCTACACCCAGAGAAGAAACACTGGGAAGTGAATGTAAATTGTTAGCACTAATATCTGTCTGCCCAGGTTGCATGTACCTTCGGATTCTAATGTTTATTGTGCAACAAGAAAATGATATTCACACACATGTATTGTACCTAGACTATATTGTAACACATGTAAAATGTACGGGATTGCCTGACATCGGGGGGAGGGAATAGAGGGAGGGGGATAATTTGGAAAAATGAATACAAGGGATAATATTATAAATATATATATATAATAAAAAAAAAAAGAAAGAAATGTGGGCATAGGGAACAAAATCAAAGAATGTAGTACATACTAATTAAAATTACATTTTCAAACACTCAAAAAAAAAAAAAAGAAATTCTCAGCCAAGAGATGATAAAGTGATTAGATGACTCAATAGAATGGAAATACAGTGGATCCTAAACTGACATTGGTCACAGGACAATCTTGCCTTGCCCAAACAAAGTTCTAAGTCACAGTTTGAAACACAGAGATGAATACCAATGCTTTTAGCCATAAGGGGTCGGGGGCTGTCATTTTAATTCCAAGGCAAAGAGGTATACTAACATTTGTGGTTAAAGTGGATCAGAATCTGAATGAGAGCAAAGACCAGGAGAACAGTGACTACACTTCTCCCTAGATCACATCATCTTGAAAACAGTGAAAAATTATGGACATCCAGAATTAGTTCTGAAAACAGCAGAATGAAAATCTTAAGCTTGGAGAAGTAACCCTAACGTAGAAAAAAGCTCAACAAATAGGGGAAAATTCAAGAAATAGAAAATTGCACACACAATATACCAATAAAGTGCCATGCTCTCAAGTAAGATAAAAAAAAATTGGGGGGAAGACAACCACTGGAACACACTTAAAAGCTAAGTCTTAAAGAAAGATGCAGATTGGACACAAGTTCCCAACAAAAGAACAATGAAAGCTTTATTAAAAACAAGAAAGTTGAATGAAAAAACAGAAATCTGAAAATCCACCAAAAGAACTACAACATCCACCAATAACTTTGTAAGAATAGATAGATATTAATAAAAACCTTTCAGAGTATATTAAAATAAATAATACCAAGAGTTGGATATATATATATATATATATATATATATATATATATATATATACACATATATATATATATATATACATATATATATATGTATATATAAAATCTATGGAATGGTCTGAACCATCAAAATAACATCATATCAAAATGGACTTCCTAATGTTTTCACTTAGTAATATGCAAATATATTTTATTAGTCAATGGGATTTGTTTTTAAAATTTTTATTTAATTTTTTTTATTTTAAATATACAGGAAAAAGTAGTTTTCAATATGCATCCTTACAAAACACCTTAGGGTGTACGAAATTGTCAAATTGTTCTCCCTCCTTACTTCCATCCCCTTCCCCTAGACAGTAAGTAATATAATACAGATTAAATATGTGCAATTCTTCTAATGATATTTCCACATTGGTCATGTTGCACAAAAAAAGCCAATCAAAAAGCAAAAAAAAAAAAAAAAAAAAAAAAAAACAAGAAAATAGCAACAAAAAGGTGAAAATACTATACTAACTTGTTTTTCACATTCAGTTCCCAAAGTCTTCTTTCTGGATGCAGATGGTTCTCTCCATCACAATTTTATTGAAATTGACTTCAATATTAAAAATAGCAGAATCAATCAGAGTTTGTTTATAATCACATAACCTGTGTGCTGTGGACAATGTTCTCTTAGTCTGTTCACTTCACTTAGTATCTATTCATGTACGTCTCTCCAGGCTTTTCTGAAATTATCCTGTTGATCATTTCTTATAGAAAAATAATATCACATCACATTTATATACCATAACTTATTCAGCCATTCCCTAAATTATGCCCATCCACTTACTTTCTAGTTCCTTAGCACTACAAAAAAGAGTACTACAAATAGTTTTGCACATGTGAGTTCTTTCCATTATTTATGATTTCTTTGGGATACAGATCCAATAGAGACAATACTAGATCAAAGGTTATGCACAATTTGATAGCCCTTTGGACCTAGTTCCATATTGCTCTCCAGAATGATTGAATCAGTTTACAACTCCACCAAAAATGTATGAGTGCCCCACACATCCCCTTCAGCTTTATCATTATCTTTTCCTGTCACCTTAACCTATTAGTTTAAAGGCATATAGTGCTATATCAAAATTGTCTTAATTTGCATTTCTCTAGTTCATTATGAATTAGAGCATTTCTTCATAAGATTATAGATGGATTTAATTTCTTCAGATGAAAATTATCTCTTCATATCCTCTGACCATTTATAAATTGGAGAATAGGTTGTATTCTTATAAATTTGAGTCAATTCTTTATTTATTTTAGAAATGAGACTTTTATCCAAGCCCTTGGATGTAAAAAAAAATGCCCAGCTTTCTGTCTCCCTTCTAATTTTGGTTGGATTGTTTGTACCAAAAAAAAACAATTAAAAATTATTCATTTTGCAACAAATCTAATTTTCTTGAAAAAAATGCCTCTAGTTTTTCTGACTAAAGATCAGGCTAAAAAAAAAAAAAAACTAAAATTGGGAAAGGATCATAAAGCTAAGGAATGGAAAGGAACAGTTATTTTATACACACACACACACACACACACACACACACACACACACACACACACATTTCTTTTGAGAAACGACATAGCTATTTTAGTGATTCCAGGCTAATTTTCTAGCCACAAACCTGAGTTTTTCTACTCCATAATTCGTTGTGGTTGTTAAGTTTCAAATAAATAAAAACAGAGGTATCAAAAGTATAGTCAGTGTGGGTTATATCCCTCTTGAGGAAGCTTGAACCAGATTAAAATGTAATTCCTATTTTATTTTAATATATGGACATATTTTTTTCTAAAATAATATGCATCCTGCATGAATTCATGAAAACAACTTAGTGTTCTCATTTCTCTTTGAGTTTGATACCACAGAACTAAAGAACTAATTTTTGTTAATATAGTACATGCAAACAGGTTATAGGGGAAATCCAAGAATTATTGATGCTCAAGTAATTATATAGAACATCTTGCCAAGCGAAATGTAATTGTATTAAAAGCTAAGGTAAGTTGTAATGGTGAAGGGCAATAGGTAAATATCCATTGAATTTACTGATGACTTTCCAAAATTAGATAAATAGACAGGAAAGCAGGCATCCGACAGACAGATGGACAGACAGTCAAATACATAGATACTAGATAGAGAGATAGATATTTTTAACTAAAGATTATAATTTAAGTCATCCTTTTAACCTTATTTATTGGTATTTATTATTTGTAGGGATTTGATTAACCTAACTCTCTTATTCTTTTAACTCTCTTTAACTTCTAACTTATCTTTTAAATCTCTTACTTCTTTAATTGTTGGCTAAATATTAAACCCACCAACTAAACAATAAAGATACATTTAAAATTTTCTTCTCTGTAATATGTCTCCTTAAGGAACACTACTAAATGATATTTTTTTATATTACTTAAGTCAGTGGCTACTATTTTCTTTCCTTTAAGTCTCAATCTTCCTTTTGGAAACCAGTGGTTTTGAATACATAAATAAAGCAATGAACATGTCCATGGCGTTTTTTTCTTTAAATTTTGGACCTTTTTTTAATCACAGAAGAAAAATGGTCTCATAACTAACTCATCGAGTCTAAAACAAGTGATTCTAAATAAGACTACCAAATCCTAGTCTCTTGAATTAATAAGTAAAGAACCTCTTTTATGTTATTTTTTTCCTTGATTGTCTACATTGAGAACTTTTATTACCTTCTGCTCTTAAAAATGATATGAATTAACATGAATAAATTTAATAATTCTTCCCTATAAACAAGATTTCAAAATGCAAGGAAAAATAAAAAAGACAAAAAATATATAACTATCAACAACAGCAATCTGACTT
The DNA here is from genome assembly GCF_048593235.1 of Sminthopsis crassicaudata. Classification (NCBI taxonomy): domain Eukaryota; kingdom Metazoa; phylum Chordata; class Mammalia; order Dasyuromorphia; family Dasyuridae; genus Sminthopsis; species Sminthopsis crassicaudata. Next base: position 641,670,089 of record NC_133617.1, read on the forward strand.
CTGAACAGAAATGTTTATTGTCACTAATAATCAAAGTAATTCAAATTAATAGAGTCCTGGCAAATAATTCCATAGTCACCAAATCAGCAATATGTTAAGAGTTAAAGAAGTCTACTGTCTAGGAAGCAGTGACATTCACTTATTCAGTGAAAGTGGGTAAGTGAAATAGTTTAGATATTTCTCAAAACTTTAGAATTAGGTAAGCAAAAGCACAAAATTGTTGATATCCTTTGACTCAGAGTTTTCATTACTATGACTATATACCAAGGATCGTATTTATATTTAAAAGACAGACAAAGAGGAGAAAAAATAAGGACAGAGGAAGGGAAGGTGGGAGGGAGAGGGAGATAGGGACAGAGACAGCTAGAGAAAGAGACAGAAAAAGAGTCAGAGGGACAGATTCACAGAGATTATGTGTAATGATAAAAATAAGAACAAGGCATGAACTCAGTGAATTGGTTTTAAATATTGTATATTGATATAATGCATCCCCATGTCAATAAAGAATGAAGTAAATAGATCAATAATTAGGCAAAAAGTAGGGAGTATTGGTTGAGTAATTAAAAAAAACAAGAATACATAGAAGACCCAAGATTTGAATCTAAGATCTGATTTTAAATCTTTGATCTTCTGTTATTAGAGACAATGTTCCTGCTAATACACTATCATGTCATCTCATAAATCTTCCAAAAAATATTCCAAACTCCAGGGAACTTGTTATGGCTGATATAATATTTCAGAGATATTAGGATAGCAAGGGGATGTCCCACTATAATTTCCCATTCATTACATTGTTGGTTTGCCTCATTTTCTGGTCTTTTGTGTTTCTCTTTAAGAATATTTCTTGCATGGAAATAATAACTGGAAACATTCTACAACTTGTTCATATTTATTATCATTCTTACCATTGTCCTTTGGACTTTTGATTGTGATTGTTCCAAGGTTCATACGATTATTAAGTTGATTTAAGTTATTTTAACAATTAAGAATATGGCATAATTATTGCAAAATAATTAATCAATAACAATAGCAAATACTTGATGAATGCATGAAGTAACTTTCATTAAAACAATTTAATTATTGAGATTTATTTTAATTTGGCTTATCCCAATTCTATAACAAAAAGCTATATGTTAAATAGTTAACTCTATGGTAACAATCTCTACAAATAACAAAGAAGGAATAAAATGAATAGCTCTCTATATCAGAGTAACAGCAGATAATTGCAAGCTTATAGAAAGTGTGTCAAAATTAATATCTATTCAATAACTGCAAACTTCTTTTTATAAATATATTCTGCTAAGTAAGAGATATGAAAACAACAAGCATGAAGCAAAAGTAAATTCTAAAACACAAATGAGAACTATTTTTATGCTTTTCCTTATGTAGAGACATCTGATATTTTATTCAAATTTGAGTAAATTCAATGAGATTCCTTAATAAGCCTCTACTGCATGGAAGTAATTTTGGGAGGGACTGAACATGTAGTTTGTAATAGACATAAACTGGGGTATGCTGGAAATAGTTCTTGCAATAATCTCTTGTCAAATTTTCAATCTTAGAATTTATATCCAGAAACTAACAATCAGGGCTTGGTATATTTCACTGATTGTCTAGACATAAGAAAGTAATAGAGAAAATAATAATAATTCAGGATAAAGTTTAAAAAATATGTTGAATGCATGTTTCCTCACAAAGAAGTCAGTGGCTAATTGTTTACTAGCACATGTATGAGTCCACCTATGATTAGTGTGCATACTGTGGATGAAGAACCAGCAAAATAGATTGAGAAAGATGAGAAGATATCAACATCATGAAATCATGAGCAGAGAGAATAACTGAAAGGACAAGAGAATAAGCTGTTCTGCTTCATAACCTTTATGAAAATCTTCCTCTTTTCCAGCATAAAAACCTCCAGTTTCTTCAATGATGCAATGATACATAAATTACTGAGTCTATATGGACTCTTGAATAAATTATATACTAATGCCGTTAAAGGATACTCAGGCTTAGAACTTAGTAATTAAGTACACTTTTAATATAATCACTATAATTATGCAAAACACTATTATATACACAATAATTAACTGAATACTTAAACTTTCTTGTTCCTGAATAAATCTCAATCATAGAGTAAGCACAGCATGGCATAGAGAAAATCTCCAGCTAACTACCCACATCCTAACCCACCATGCAGACTTTATTAAAATTTACATTGGAGACTGATTATCAGAAACTGTGAATTATACATTTCTTCTGATTACATTTGGAACTACTTTAAACAAAAATTCATCTGCTTGAAGACATGATATGATCTTGTAATCTTCCTTTACCATCACACCTTCTATCTAATCAGTTACAATATGATAGCAATTCAACTTCTCCCATATCTCTTGCATTTCCACTGCTACTATCCCAATAAAGATTCAATTCCAATCCATCTGGACTTCTACATCAGATTCCTAACTGGGAAAACCTTTCTTTTTCCACTCCTTATCTGCTTCTTCTTACACTTTATTCCCTGCTAGTCCAATAATCATGTGATACACAGCATGACAGAATACACAAAGAGCTGAATTCAAAATCAAAGTGTTGTGTTCAAATCCTGTCTTTGATAATATTAGTTATATAATTCTGGATATGTCACCTAACTTCTTAATGTTCTAGGCCAGAGATGTCAAATATGGGATACATAATGTTTCTTAGAATATCACAAAGAAAATTAAAACTTAATTAGAAAATGGTGAATAAAATTAAATATAACAAGACATTATATTAAAAGATAGTTTTCTAAGTTAAGATGCTCTCATAGGAATTCTTAGTTTTTGTGGCCCCAATTTCTGTTTGAGTTTAATGGCATTACTCCTGGAAATTCTCTAAGATAATATTTTTTTGAGAAGATAAGAACTTTTATATTGGAAGAGGAAAATTCTTCATTTAGGGGTTCCCTGTTTGTATATAGCCAAAAAGTCTGTATGTGTATGTGTATGTATGTATGTATGTATGTATGTATATGCATATATTTGTTGCTTATGTGTGTGTGTATATATATATATATATATATGTATATATATATATATGTATATATATATATGTGGGGGGTGTATCATGAATATGTATATTACATGTATTTATGTATTATATATATATGCATATTGTACTATATATTACATTATTATGCAGTGTATATTATGTAGTTGACCACTTTTATTTGTCCTAATTTGATTTGTTTACATTAGACTCATAAACTTTGATAGATATCTTGGGGAATCTCAGGTACCCAAGTACTCAGATACTCATGTATCACAGAGACTGAGTCTTTTCTAGTGAAGAATAAGAGAAGGGAATATAAGACTGGCTCAGAGAGAAATAGCGGACTCCAATTTTTTAAATTTATATTTATTATACAACTTAAGATGCTGATAGATATCTAAATATTACTAGTGTAAGTGTAATGAATTTTCCTCATGTTCATCCTGGTTTCTTGGTTGTTATCCATGCTTAAATGCAAAGTGTTCTACCTGCTAAATACCAGTTAGAGAAAAGACCATAAAAATAATGAAAAATAAAGAAACCCATATGTCTGCAAATAAAGTTTTACATAAACCTACTATATTAAATCCAGTTCAATTTTACAAAAAATGTTCTATGCATCTCTTACATTCAAACTAAGCTAAGCAAAGGAAATATGATAATAAAAAACAAAACAAAAAAGGTTTTTCTGCCCTCATGGAGGTGGTTTTCTTTTATTTCAGTTGTAGTACAAATCTAGATATCCATAAAAGAATAATTAGTTGATTACTTGCTTTCCAGAAATTTTAAAATAGAAATAGTCACCAGAGAATTTCTTTTTAAAAAAATGTCTTCATGAAGTTATCAATAAATTATTTAATAAATTATTTTCCATATGTAAAATGTTCTACATGTCTGTTCAAATTCTTACAAATAAAACAATTTATTTTTTTAATTATTATTATGGTTTTTATTTACAAAATATATGCATGGGTAATTTTTCAACATTGACCCTTGCAAAACCTTCTGTTCCAAATTTTCCTCTATTTTCCCCAACCCCCTCTCCTAGATGACAAGTAGTCCAATACATGTTAAATATGTTAAAGTATATGTTGAATCCAATATATGTATATATATTTAAACATTTATCTTGCTGCACAAAAAAAATCGGATCTGAAGGAAAGGGAAAAAAAAAACCTGAGAAGGAAAACAAAAATGCAAGCAAACAATAACAGAAAGAGTGAAAATGCTGTTATGCTTCACACTCATTTCTCATAGTTCTCTCTCTGAGTGTAGATGACTCTCTTCATTACTGGACATTTGGAATTGGTTTGAATCATCTCATTGTTGAAGAGAGCCATATCTATCAGAATTGATCTTCTAATAGTCTTGTTATTGCCATGTACAATGATCTGGTTTCATTCATTTCACTCATTATCAATTCATGTAAGTGTCTTCAAGCCTCTCTGAAGTCATTCTGCTGGCCATTTCTTACAGGACAATAATATTTCATAACATTCATTTACCACAATTTATTTTGCTACATATTTTCCAGTTTCTAACCACTACAAAAAGGGCTGCCACAAACATTTTGGCATATACAGGTCCCTTTCCCTTCTTTAGTATCTCTTTGGGATATCAACTCAGTAGTAACTGCTGGATCAAAGGGTATGCACAATTTGATAACTTTTGGGGCATAATTCCAAATTGCTCTCCAGAATGGTTGATCTGTTCACAACTCTACCAACAATGCATCGGTGTCCCAGGTTTTTCCCTCATCTCCTCCAACATTCATCATTATCTTTTCCTGTCATTTTAGCCAATCTGACAGGTGTGTGTGGTATTTCAGAGTGGTATTTTGCATTTCTTTGATAGATAGTGATTTGGAGCACTTATATGTGTTGTATGTGTTATATAGTTTTGATTTCTTCATCTGTAAATTGTCTGTTCATATCCTTTGACCATTTATCAATTGGATAATGGCTTGATTTATTATAAATTTGGGTCAATTCTCTATATGGAAATGAGGCCTTTATAAGAATCTTTGAATGTAAAAATGTTTTCCCAGTTTATTCCTTCCCTTCTAATCTTTTCTGCATTAGTTTTGTTTGTACAAAAATTTTTAACTTGATATAATCAAAATTAGATATTTTGTGATCAATAATGATCTCTAGTTTGTCCTTGGTCACAAATTCCTTCCCCTTCCACATCTCTGAGAGGTAAACTATCCTATGTTCTTCTAATTTATTTATAGTCTCATTCTTTATAGATCATGAACCCATTTTGACTTGGTGTATGGTATTAAGTGTCGGTCAATGCCTAGTTTCTGACATACTAGTTTCCAATTTTCCCACCAGTTTTTATCAAATAGTGAATTCTTATCCCCAAAACTGGAGTCTTTGAGTTTGTCAAACACTAGATTGCTATAGTTATTGACTATTTTATCATGTGAACCAGTACCAAATGGTTTTGATGATTGCTACTTTATAATATAGTTTTAGATCTGGTACACCTAGGCCACCTTCATTTGATTTTTTTTTCATAAGTTCCCTTGAAATTCTTGACCTTTTGTTCTTATAGATGAATTTTGTTGTTATTTTTTTCTAGGTCAGTAAAATAGTCACTTTGGAGTTTGATTGGTATAGCACTAAATAAATAGGTGAGTTTAGGTAGTATTATCATCTTTATTATATTCTCCCCAAGAGCACTAGATATTTTTCCAGTTGTTTAGATCTGACTTTATTTATGTAGAAATAATTTTGTAGTTTTGCTCATATAGCTTCTGACTTTCCTCTGGCAGATAGATTCACAAACATTTTATATTATCATCAGTCATTTTAAATTGAATTTCTCTTTGTATCTCTTGCTGTTGGATTTTGTTAGTGATGTACAAAAATTTTGATGCTTTATCTGGATTTATTTTGTATCCTGCAACTTTGCTAACGGTGTGGATTATTTCTAATAGTGTTTTAGTTGATTCTCTGGGGTTCTCTAAGTCATATCATCTGCAAAGAGTGATAGTTTGGTTTCCTCATTACCTACTCTAATTCCTTTAATCTCTTTTTCATCTCTTCTTGCCAAAGCTAGCATTTCTTATACAATATTAAATAGTAATGGTGATAGTGGGCAACCTTGTTTCACTTTTGATCTTATTGGGAATGGTTCCAGTTTATCTCCATTGCATATGATGCTTATTGACAATTTAAATAGATGCTAGTGACTATTTTAAGGAATTTATTCCTATACTTTCTAGTGTAACACAATTTATTTTAAGGAATTTTAAGTTAATCCTTAATGTTTAAAACGTTGTCTTTGTGTGTTTTTACTAGCACCAAAGATATTGTAAAGGAGAGAACTCGAGTTTTGAAGTTCTGAGTATGAATCTAAGCTCTCCTACTTTTTGTCCAAATGACCTTAATCGAGTCTTTCGTTCTGACTCCTGTAGGGTTTTTTTTCCTCTGTCAAATTAGGTCTTCTTTGTGCTAAAGTCTCTTTCAGCACTGTCATATAACATTTATTACTCCCTTTTTCTGAGAATGTATGCAATTGTTTTTCAAGGCATGTTTTTAACCTATATAACAAATGAGTTTTTCTTTAAATAATTTATGAGTTTTTGAATAATCATTAATGTTAGAAACTATAGCAAAGACTTTCCGTGACCATTGAAAAATAAATCATTTAAGGGTCAAGTTTCTTTTTTTTTTCCCCTCTGCTTTTTTAATGACCATTCTTTGCACAATTGATAAGATCAGCTTATGAGTTGGTCCAATTCTGTCATTAACTATGCCTAAAACACTGAGTCAACCTTTTTTTTCCAATCTAGGGTTTCTTGTCATATAGTCACAAACTCCAACTATTTTAACTTTACCAACTTTTTTATGATAGTGAGGAAATTGTTACTGTCTCTAGTAATAACCCAAATTTCCCTGCTCATGACAAGATCTATTAACCCATTTTAGACTTTATCTTTTCATCTGCTACCATAGGTGTTTTTTATTTGGTTACTATTTCTGACATTTATCTTCCTTCAGGGTATGATTTTAAACAAAAATGATGATTTTTCGAAATTCCCTGCTAAGTGGTACCTGTCTTATACAAGCCTAGTGCCAATCACTTTGTTGTCCTTGCCATTTCTGTAAAAGAAAAGCATTTAGCATGATTCTGTCAGTGCTTAAATATTTCACTCTGAAATTCTTTTACTTGAGAGTATGGTATTTATTTAGAAGAATTTTCATGACCTCCTTCTGCCCAGAAGAAAGTTACTTTAAAAGTGGGCTCCAGTGTGTTGGGCCCTCACTGAAAAAAATTCTGGTCTTTGAAATGTTGCAATAAAGCCCTTCTTCTAACTGCAGTCAATTCCAATCTATTCTGCTATAACTTGACATATGTCTTCCCCAATGACACCACGCTATGCAAAATTACATAGTAAAACTCATAGAGTTTATGAAGACATAGGGTTAAGAATATGATGTTGAAAAAAATCATCAGAAAAAGATAGGAATCTAATGAAGCAAGTAATTTACTAGTGTTAAATGGTTAAGAAGTTCAATAAATTGTGGCTATATCCACAAGCCACTATTCACTGCTTAGTGTCACAAACAAGCCCAAATTTCCAGGCCTCCTGGGCAAAGGATATAAGAATAGGTATAATAAGGGCATAGTTCATGCTGTACCAGGAGACATGCAATAAATATAACAGTTTACATGACAATTAACTGGTTATTGTGAATTAGATTTCTGCAACCTCAGTCTTTCTCTTGGGAGAAAATTGGAATTTGAGTATGCTTAAAATGTTCCCTAATATATCAATAGCATTGGAGAAAAAGTGTGTTTTAAAATATGCATAATAAACTGACTGCATAAAGGGGATTAGAGATAGTTTCTGGGATATAGTATAACCAGACTTTTAACAAGAAAAAAAAATGACAAAAGCAACAGGAAAGATTCTTCTCCCCTTTCTTCCTAAGAATATAGTAGCCAACCTGCTAGATATAAAGAGATAGATTGTTGTTTTCAATCAGGAATGTAAGCAAGTTGATTTGAAGAGATAAGAAATCATTAGCTACTACTGAGAAACCCAAATCAGAGTTTTAGTTCCTCATATACTCTTCAGTCTGATTGTAGGCTCAAACATGAGGAATTCCTGGGCCCTTGACAAAGACTAACTATTGCCTCTAGTGAAATCATAACATTTTCATGTTTATGACATTTTTTTTTTTACAATCTAACTTCAAACTGCCTATTCAGGCATGTCATTCACTTCATAAAATCTCAGTACCAGCCGAATTTTTCTAATTCCTGTTCTCTGAGTTTAACATTTCATCTACTATCACTATTTCTGTATATAATCTATATGCCTCAGGCAGAGTATTAAATCTCATTTCTTCCTCCTAACATCCTTTATTGACTAAATAATATATCACCTTAAAGGAAATATTTGCTAATCACTCTGATTGTTGATGTTCTCTTCTTTCATAAATTAGCATATTTTTCAACAAAGGACATAGAAAATATATTGAAAAGTTTTTCTGAACTGCCTTTCTTTTCTTGCTTAATATCATTGCAAGGAATGGTTTACTGGACAAGGGAAGGAAGAGAAGATAGACAGATGGACAGAATTGAGAGACATAGTAGAAGAGGGAGAAAGAAAGAAAATAAAAGAGAGATTATGAAAATGAATTGCTATAAAGATAGGAATCATCAACAAAATCTATTTTAAAATGTCATGCATATATACATAGATTTATAAATCTGGATTAGTAAATGCAGAGTATTACCAAGAGCAAATATCCAAGTTAACTTAACTAAACAGACACAATAGATACATGACTCAAGGGAAATCATGTACCCTTCTGAGCCTTCACTTTTTTCATATGTAGAAAAAAGGAAAAAACAATTAGAATACTCATATTAAAGAACTGCTATGAATCTAGCTCCAGTAAAATGAATGATGTAAAGAACTGCAAAAGCAATTAAATAATATACAAATAGGTATGCTGATAAATTGGGAAATCATTTTTACATTTAAAAGTTCTGATAAAGGCCTCATTTCCAAAATATATAGAGAGTTGACTCAAATTAGGAATTCAAGCCATTCTGCAATTGATAAATGATCAAAGGATATGAACAGAACATTTTCAGATGAAGAAATTAAAATAATTTCTAATCATATGAGAAGATGCTCTAAATAACTATTGATCAGAAAAATGCAAATTAAGACAACTCTGAGATACCATTACACACTTCTCAGATTGGCTAAGATGACAGGAAAAGACAATGATGAATGTTGGAGGAGATGTGGGAAAACCGGTTCACTAATACGTAGTTGGTGGAGTTGTGAAGAGATTCTGGAGAGCAATTTGAAACTATGCTCCAAAATTTATCAAACTGTGCATACCCTTTGAACCAGCAGTGTTTCTATTGGGCTTATACCAAAGAGATCTTAAAGAAGGGAAAGGGACCCACATGTGCAAGAATGTTTGTGGCGAGCGCTCTCTTTGTAGTGGCAAGAAACTGGAAATTGAGTGGATGCCCATCAATTGGAGAATGGCTGAACAAGTTATAATATATGAATGTTATGGAATATTATTTTTCTCTAAGAAATAATCAGGAGGATGATTTCAGAGAGACTTGGAGAGACCTACATGAACTGATGTTAAGACTGTGGGAACTGAATGTGGACCATAACATAGCATTCTCACTCTTTTTGTTGTTGTTTGCTTGCATTTTGTTTTCTTACTTTCTTTTTTTTTTTTAATCTGATTTTTCTTGTATAGCAAGAGAATTGTATAAATATGTTTATACATATTGGATTTAACATATATTTTAACATGTCTAACATATATTGGATTGCTTGTCATCTAGGGAAGGGGGTGAGGGGAAGGAGAGGAAGACCTGAAACACATGCTTGTGCAAGGGTCAATATTGTCAGATTATCAATGCATATGTTTTTAAAATAAAAAGCTTTAAAAATAAAAAAAAACATTAAAAAATCAACTCAGATCAAGAAAATAAAATGTCAAAAAAACAAAACAAAACAAAACAAAAACAAATATATATATATATATATATATATATATATATATATATATATATATATATATATATATATATATATATATATATTGTATTTTTCCTCCCCCATTAACACATAAAGCCCTATGAGCAGGGCTTACCTTTTCTTTTAAATCTTCATGAAACTATATAATCTAACACAATATCTTTCAAAAATATGTACTATAATGTTTACAGGATTGGAGTGATAAAACTGTATTTTATAAGGAAAGAAACCAAAACATCCAGATAAAATCACTTTCTAGTAGACAAATGTACTCTTGGAGAATTATGGATACTTTGATAGCTTTCCCTTATGTCCATCAGGAAACCACTATTTATTAAGCATATATTTTCCAGGCATAGTTATTCTTTTCCCTAAGTTGAGTCTTAGGGAAAGTTTCAGAAATTGGATATATTGTAAGCTGCTTTATATATTTACAACTAGATGATCTTGAATCATCTAGTTCAAATCATACATTAACAAAACTGAGGATTTCTGAGTCAATGACCAACAAAAATTAAGACTAGACATTTTTTCTCTGATTCTCACATTCTGAAAATTCTCTTAAACTATTATTTAAGATGTAAATCATTACAATTATTTTTACTGGTTGAACCATCAATAAACCTAATGGAACAGTCAAGTATCCATTTATACTTCAAGATTGCTCAGCAGAGGTGTAGATATAATAAAGCTGAAAGTTTGATCTCCTTGAATTGGCAATATAGTAGCATCTAGAGGAAGCAAATTATTTACCTCTACATTTTATATGAGAAAGAGATATATAAATCCTTTTCAAATTATTTTCCAAATGTATTCCCCCACATGGGGACAAGGCTAAGGAAACATTGAGATTCAGCATCTAAATTTCTCTAAAGAAACTAACAAAGGCAGAGAAGTCATATGTGTGTCACTGGGGGATATCAAAAAACAAAAGTCTAAAATTACCACCCTTGAGAAAAAAAAAAGTCAGGAAAAAAATAACAATTAAAAACTCTGAACACAAGCAGATGAGCTAAGGTAGATAACATTAACAACATAAGAGAAAATGGTTTCCAGTATAGCTAAATGATTCCAAACACATCTAAATAAAGATTACAAGACAAATTATAATTGACTGATTGTGATATTCATCTTTAAATCATTATCTTCTTTGGGATCAGGTTTCTCAGGGGGCTTCTGGGGGCAGCCTTTGTTTCAGTTCTGTGTAATCACCCCAAATGCAGCCAGAAGTTAAAATCCAAATCCTTTATTTTCTCTTTCCAAGTATTTTCTCCTTCCTTGGGCCTGGCTAGCTATCTCTTTTTGGTTCTGAGAGCTTAAGCTGCCTTCTCTGGCTTATGAATCTCCTTGACTTGAATCCTGGTTGAGGCTCTTAGGTTATATATGCTCTCTTCAAAGTATGAATCTTATAGAACTCTAATAAGTACTAGGTACTGTTAGTGAACTAGAGAACTGTTAAATACTATGCTAAATTAGATAACTGACTTAGCACCTTGTAAGAATCCTAACATATCCTGCTTTCTTTTTATTTTAGAAGATAGATGGTTATGATCTCCCTGACTTCTCAAGGAGGTGAGAACCCCAAAAAAGGTGATCATGTCTTCCCTGACTGCTCAAAAAAGGAGTGAATACACCGTAAAAAAGAGGTGATCACACCCTCCCTGGCATCTCAGGAAGGGAGATGAAAACACCAAAGGAAATGGAAAATCAAATCAGATTAGTGAGTTTCTGAAGGGGCTCACTCTTAAAACAGGTATACATAAAGCCATCGATATGGGAGGTATTACACATAATTACATAAATTAAATAAGCACATATTAACACAGGCTATTAGTGATATAATAAATAACATGAATGAACATGAAGATTTATACATGTCCATAAGTCCTAGAAATAGTCCAAAAGGAATATATTGTCCATTTCTTCATGTGCCAGGAATCCAATAATTCCTATTTGAAGTCTGCAATAGTCTCATCAACAATTTTTCATCTTAAGGAATCTAATGATTCCAGCTGTTTTTCAAGTCCTACAACAGTCTTTATCAACAGTTTTTCATCTCAGGGAATCCAATTATTCCTGATGATTTTCATGTTCTGTGACAGTCTCATTATCAGCCATGCTCTTTCAGTGTCAGATGTTTCTTAGGTCTTCTCCTTTGTTTCAAGTTTTTCTCTTTTTCTGTCTCTCTCCAGGGGCTCATTGCCATCTAACTGTTTCCTTCTCCATTTGTTTCATTCTCCATCTTTAAGAATACAAGCAAACCCTTTCTCCCAAGCAGTTAACCTATCTAATTTTCTTCTATTTATCACTTTGTATGTAGATCATCATCATCTCCTCACCACCTGGCAATTACATTGGAGCAGCTTGCACTGGACACTACCCTTCTTTTGGGTTAAAAAAGCCTGTATTCTCCCTGATTGTAATCCCTTTCTCCCATATGAATACTTTTCGGCTGATTGATCACATCAGAGTCCTGAACTCCTAAAGACTCTCTGGGTGTAAACTCAGCTGCCATCATGCCCCACTTGTCTTTTGTAGGATATCTTGTAGCTGGGCCATGCCTCTCATTTCCCTGAGTCAATCTACATTCTGAGGCCCAGTGGAAGTCCTTGTGGCATTTTGGACAGAGGGTTTTAGGTCTTCTCTCACCCTGTCTTCTCACTCTATCTCTATATCTACACTGAGCTTTCAGATGTCCAATTTTTCCATATTGAAAACATCGACGACTCTCTCTACATGTCCCTTGCTAAGAGGGACCCTATCTTTCCATGTTCATCATAGTTTGGGTATAATAAGCATTTGTGCCCACTGTGGCACAGTGTCTTGTGATTTTCTCTAAAGAAGCATCTTTGTGTAGTCCCCATATAATTCTTTTGCAAATCTCATTAGCATTTTCCTTAGCCAGATGTCTGGTCATTATTTCTGTTGCTGCATTTTCTTCAGTGGTTCTTGTGACAGCTGTTTGCAAAGGTCCAACAAATTCAGCAAAAGGTTCATTGGGACCTTGCTCTATTTTTGTGAAGGCTTTACCTCCATCTCTCTCTGGGAGGGAACCCCAAGCTTTTATAATAGCAGTATCAATCTGTTCAAAAGCTCTTATGGGGTAATTAATTTGTGCTGAATTATCTCCATACTGATATTCGTCAACTAGTTGGTCAAAAATGATTTGTATATTAACTCCTGTTTGCCTATTGCATCTGACTTGAATCCTATATAATTCATGATACTCCAAAAGCCACAACAAGTTTTGTCCAGCTTCTAAACATGACCTTGCTATAAATTTAAAATTTCATAAGCCAAATTATCTAGTAATATCTTAACATCAGATGATGTAGCCCGATAAAAAGAGTGCAACATTTTTTCAAATCCTTAATTTTTTCCAGATCAAAAAGAGTGTATCTTCTCCTTTGTATGCATTTATTTTTCAATCAGATATATCCTGTTCTTCTCTCTTAGCCTTGACCAATGCCTTTTGTAATCATGTCATAGGCTGCTTCATAGGTGGTGCTGAATGTGTTACTGCTTCTCCCAGTCCTCCTCCTTCTCCCTCCACCCATAAAAGGTTAATTGAGGGAAGTAGGCCAGGGGATGTGGAATGACCTGATTTCTCCTTCAGTGAAAGACCATACTTAAAATTGTAATTAACTCCATTCTTATCTGATTCTTCATCCTTTGCACCTAGTTTATTTGGCACCTTCCCCTCCTGCTCTTTCTTCTTATTCCTTATAACTTATATAATTTCCTAAAGCAAGTTGTATTAAATTGTATATGTTAAGTGTGTCTTTGGAAATTAAGTCAGGTACATTTTTATTGTAGAATTGACATAGTTGCTCTCCTACTAATTTCCACTCATCTAGATCCAATTATTTTTCCATAGAGAACCAAGGAGATGTATACTGTACTGTTTTTAAAAGTTTAGTGATCTGCTCCCAAATTAAAATGAAATCTTGGCTTTTCATAAGTTTGACAATGCTCCCTACACATTTTCCTTGAATTAGAAAAGAAGGCTGTTTTCTAAACATCTGTCCCATAATAGCTGAAATACAATTTTAGCCCTTTAACAAAGTTTCCTTATTGTACTAACCTTAATTTCTGGGTCGAGGAAACTTTTCCACTGAAATCAGGCTCAGAGGCTATTCCACTGAAATCAGGATCGTGTCTGTCCCATGTTTGGGGACCAAAATGTAATATTCTTCTCTAAAATATAATGTTCTCTAAGAACAGGTTTCTTGGAGGGCTTCTGGAGGCAGCGTTTGTTTCAGTTCAGTGTAATCACCCCAAATGCAGCCAGGTATTAAAGTCAAAATCCTTTATTGTTTCCATCAAAATCTTGTCTCCTTCACTTGGGGCTCAGCTAGTTTTCTGGAGGCCTTCCAGATCTTGTCTCTAGTCCGTTGCCTCTGCCAGCTTCTGTCTCTAGCTCCCTCTGACTGTCTCTGAATCCAAAGGTTTGTACTTCAGCCCCCAACAAGTACAAAGGTGGAAAATAGAATGAATCTGTCTGTGTCTCCCAGAGTGGGCTTGTCCTCTCTGACTTCTGAATGTCCTGGACTGAATCCTGGTTGAAGCTCCTAGCTTATATATAGTCTCTTAAAGGTTTGAATCTTGTAGAACTCTAATAAGTACAAAGTACATTAGTGAACTTGAACACTGTTAAGTGTCATGCTAAGTTAGATAACTGACTTAGCTTTTTGTAAGAATCCTAACAACTAATGATTATGGAAGGAATCTTTATAATCACCAGAAAGTAGGAACCCATAACAGAATATTCCCAAATGTTTTATGCCAGAAAACAAAATTGTGAAAGCAGAATTTATGACTGATACAGCAGAAATAATTGATAGAATAAGCAAACAAAATTAAAAAAAATAATTTACAGTGTCAAATCTCAAAGAAAAAAACAAAAGAAAAATAAATATTTATTAAAGATGAAAATACATAGAATATGTCAATTAAGATGAGAAGCAAAAAACAATAAAATTTAGTAAAAATATGATCCCTAGATAAACAAAACATTTATCTCAAAAAAAGGTGTGTAAAAAATAAGGATTATATGTCTCCCAGAAGAATATAAGTAAAAAAAAAAAAGACCTGAAAATTATAATGCACAAAATATTAATAAGTTGATGAATGCTTCTACATGGAGAAATACTTCTCTTCGTCCTATAAGGTGCAATGATACTGCTAAAAGTAAGGCAAAACAATAAAATTGGAGAGAAGAACGATATGCAATTGGCAACATAAGAAGTTTTAAGAGGAGGAATTGAAAATAGGTAGGATATGTGCTTTAATTATGTAAGTAATATAAAGGCTAAAAAATTAAATATTTATAAAGACCATGAATCAAAGAAAAGTTTAAGATAGAAAATGATGAGAATTAATGAAAAATGAGAAAAACTGATTTTTTAGCGAAAGGGGCAGAAATTAAAAAAAAAAAAAACACTTTTCTGGGGGTTCAGCCAAGATGGTATAATAATGTCAGCAAGGAGCTCCAGCTCCCCAAGTTTTGCTCAAAAACCACATGATACAAAGCCTCTGAATGGAGTGTGGCAGAATGACCACTCTCCAGTTCAAGATAGACTGGAAAAACTTCAAGAAACATTAGCTTCACTGGGGGAAAAGGGGTGTTCAGCCCACCTCAGACAGACTCTGGGAAAGCCAGGGACGGGATCTTAATCACAGGAAATCAGCAACTAATAAACTAAGTCCTAGCTCATTAGAGGAGCAGGTCAATGGATTAGCTTCCAGTTCTAGGTCAGAAAATGAACCCTGTTTATTAGGAATCAGGCTGTTCCCTAAAATAAAAATAAAAATAAAAACAGGGAAAGTTATCCCTCTGGAAACACAAAATCCCCTGTGGTCGAAGTCAAGAATCAGAACTGCACAGGAACCTTGGGATAATGCCTCCTTTAGCCCAGGAGCAGAACTCACTGATAAAAGTTGAAAAAAAAAAAAAAAAAAAGAGGAAATAGCAAAAGCCAAAGAAAGAAAATAAGGAAGAAACAGTAAAGAACATTGACTATTGAAAGCTACTATGATGACAGGGCAGAACAAAACACAAACTCAGACAAGAACAAATTGTCCAGAGGAAATCTCAAAGTGTTATATTAATTGGTTTCAAGCCCAAAGAGGCTTCATAGAAGTGCTCATAAAAGACTTTAAAAGGCAAAGAAAAGAGGTAGAAGAAAAAAAAATTAGAAAAGAAATGGGAGATATGCATGCAAGAAAGAGCAAAAAACTTGGAAAAGGAAGGGAAAAATGACTAAAGAAAACAATTCCTTAGAAAATACAATTGGCCAAATTAATATATATATATATGCATATATATGGATATATATTATATATCTACTGAAGAAAAAAACACCTTTGAAAGTAGAATTAATTACATGGGAAAAAGAGACACTAAAGCTAACTGAAGAAAATGAAAACCAGATTGGCTGAGCCAAGATGGCAGAGAAGATACACACAACTCTGTGAACGTTCTTACTCCCTCACAACCAATTAGATAAATCAGCCTCAAAAATAGCGCTGGACTGATAGATACCACAAGGACTGGAAGCACAACTTACCAGCTGAAGAGAATCTGGAATTTCAACAGCAAAGGTCAGTTCCCAGGGGAGGAAGAGGAGAGGCCAGCACAGACGGTTGGGTGCTAACACACTGGGCTGATAGCGCTGGGGAGGGCTCTGGGATCAGAGAAGCCACTGAGATAGAGGAATCTGTCACAGGCTATTAGCTCTTCTCTGCTTATAATACAGCAGTTAAGAAGAGAAATCTAAGCCACTTTAAAAATTCAAAGATAGATTAGATCTTCCCAGATCCTGGGGGTGACTCAGCAGATCTCTGCACTGTGGTTGTGGCCCCTAGCTTTCACCTGTGAGTAGTTAAGAGATTGAGAAGTGGGCAGATATGGCCCAAGATAACACATAGTGCCTGGCTCAGCTGGAGGCTGTGGAACTCAGACCCGGAAGTCCCTGAGAAGCAGAACCTTTGAATTAGAGACTGTGGTTTCTGGGCAGACACTTCCAGTTTGAGCGCAGGGGCTTTTCATGTCACCTGCTGCTGACATCCACACCCCACTGGGACACATAGGCTGGGCTTTGTGTCGCCTTTACTGTTCAGTCTCAAATCTCAGGGAAGCCACTAGAACACAGCGCCCTGAAAGCACAGCAGTGCTGATAACCTCTGAGGCACTTCCAGGGAGGGGGTGGGGAACTCTCTCCCAGAGCTCTCTCTTAGCTCAGGTACGGGGACCACTGCATCCATCCAGTCTGGGAGGAATCTGGTAAAGAAATAAATAAATAATTTCCTACCCCAGGGACAGACTCCAAAAGATTTTTTAAGTATGAGCAAAAAGCCAAGAAAAATTATAGATTCCTTCTAGACAGAGAAAGAGCGGGTATCCAACCCCAAGGAAGTTAACAGCAGAGAGTCAGCAGATAACAACCTAAAGGGGAATGATACTTGCCCCCCATCACATAACTCTCTCCTCGAAGAGACTATTAAAAAGCTAAGAGAGTTTGAAGAAAAATAGGGAAAGGAAAGGGAAGCTATGATAGAGAATAACAATGTCTTGACATTGGAGTTAGAAAAAATAAAGAATTCACAGGAGATGCAGGGAAACAAAATTTGTGAATTAGAAAAGGTTAAAAAATCACAGGAAAGTAGGATTTCTGAATTGGAAAAGATAAAAAAAAGTCTCAAGAAAATAGAATTTCTGAATTGGAAAAAGAAAATAATTCTCAAAAAAATTAGGGAAATGGAAAAAATTCAATAGAGCAAAATAATTCATTTAAAAACAAAATTGGGCATTTACAAAAAGAACGAAAAACTGTGAAAGAAGAAAATAACTCCTTAAAATTCAGGATGGAACAAATAGAAATGAATGATGGACAGAGAACCCAAGAATCAAACAAAACAAAAAAAAATAAAAAAAAAAAATGAAAAGCTGGAGAATAACGTCAAATACTTACTGGGAAAATCTATAGACCTGGAAAATAGATCTAGGAGAGATAATCTGCAGATCATTGGACTTCCCGAAAACTATGACCAAAAAAAGAGCCTAGATTCTATTTTACAGGAAATTATCAAAGAGAACTGTCCAGAGATAATAGAAACAGAAGGGAAAGTAGATGTTGAAAGAATTCATCAAACTCCTTCTGAAATAGACCCTAAAAAAAGAACACCACGGAATATTGTGGCGAAGCTGCAGAATTACCACACAAAGGAGAAAATCTTGCAAGCAGCTAGAAAAAAAAAAACAATTTGAATACCAAGGGGCCACAATAAGGGTCACACAAGATCTGGCTGCATCCATATTAAAAGATAGAAGGGCCTGGAACCTGATATTCCATATGGCAAAAGATCAAGGACTGCAACCAAGAATGAACTACCCAGCTAAGTTTAGCATCTTTTTCCATGGAAGAACATGGTCATTCAATTAAATAGAGGAATTCTATATGTTTCTAAGAAAAAAACCAGACTTAAACAAAAAATTTGATCTACTTCCAAAAGACTGAAGAGAAACAGAAAAAGGTACACAGAATCCTTGAGAACTGTAACTCTGTTGTGGGTATATAAAAAGTACTCAAAGATAATTTGATTTTACTGATATAAAAGAAAAAAAGGGGGGTGTAGTAAAGGGAAGGAGGTCGGTTCAGAAAAAGGGGAAAGAGTGAAAAAAAGAGGGAAACTACATCCCAGGAAGAGGCATAGAAAATACACCATATATGAGGGAAATTAGTGAGGGGGAGAATCATTGTGTGAATCTTACTCTCATCAGGAGAGGCTCAAAGAGTAAATAATTAACATATTTATTTTTCAGAGAATTTTCTCTCACCTCATTAAAAGGGGGGAGAGGAAAAGGGAAAAGGAAAAGGAGAATAAGTGAAGGGACTTGGAGGGAAGGGGGAGGGATCCTAGAAAAAAAAAAAGAGGGAGGGTTGCGCGTCACAAGGGGGGGGTCTGTAAATTAAATATCGGGGAGGGGGATAAGGGGGGTCAAGGGAAAAAAGCATAATCTGGGGATAATACGATGGCAGGAAATACAGAATTAGTAATTTTAACTGTAAATGTAAATGGGATGAACGATCCCATCAAACGGAGACGGATAGCAGATTGGATCAAAAAGCAGAACCCTAAAATATGTTGCCTACAGGAAACACACTTAAAGCAGGGAGATACATACAGAATAAAGGTAAAAGGTTGGAACAGAGCCTATTATGCTTCAGGTAAAGCCAAAAAAGCAGGGGTAGCTATCCTTAGATCAAGCAAAAGCAGAAGTAGATCTCGTTAAAAAAGATAAGGAAGGAAACTATATCCTGCTGAAAGGTAGCATAAATAATGAAGCCATATCAATACTAAACATATATGCACCAAGTGGTATAGCATCTAACTTTCTAAAGGAAAAGTTAAGAGAACTGCAAGAAGAAATAGACAGTAAAACTATAATAGTGGGAGATCTCAACCTTGCACTCTCAGATTTAGACAAATCAAACCACAAAACAAACAAGAAAGAAATTTAAAAAGTAAACAGAATATTAGAAAAACTATGTATGATAGACCTTTGGAGAAAACTGAATGGCAATAGAAAGGAATATACTTTCTTCTCAGCAGTTCATGGATCCTATACAAAAATTGACCATATATTAGGACATAAAGATCTCAAAATTAAATGTAGGAAGGCAGAAATAATAAATGCCTTCTTCTCAGATCACAATGCAATAAAAGCTACATTCAGTAAAAAGTTAGGAGTAAATAGACCAAAAAGGAATTGGAAACTGAATAATCTCATCTTAAAGAATGACTGGGTGAAAGAGCAAATTATAGAAACAATTAACAATTTCACCCAAGATAATGACAATGATGAGACATCATATCAAAATCTTTGGGATGCAGCTAAAGCAGTAATAAGGGGAAATTGTATATCTTTAGAGGCTTATTTGAAGAAAATTGAGAAAGAGAAGATTAATGAATTGGGCTTACAACTTAAAAGGCTAGAAAAAGACCAAATTATAAACCCCCAACCAAAAATTAAACTTGAAATACAAAAATTAAAAGGAGAAATCAATAAAATTGAAAGTAAAAAAACTATTGAATTAATAAATAAAACCAAGAGTTGGTTTTATGAAAAAGCCAATAAAATAGATAAACCTTTGGTAAATTTGATCAAAAAAAAAGAAAGAGGAAAATCAAATTGATAGTCTTACAAATGAAAAGGAGGATCTTTCCACCAATGAAGAGGAAATTAGAGAAATAATAAGGAGTTACTTTGCCCAACCTTATGCCAATAAATTTGATAACTTAAGTGAAATGGATGACTTCCTCCAAAAATATAGGCTCCCTAGATTAACAGAGGAGGAGATAATTTTTTTTTTAATTTTTTATTTTATTTTATAATTATAACATTTTTTGACAGTACATATGCATGGGTAATTTTTTACAACATTATCCCTTGCACTTACTTCTATTCAGATTTTTTCCCTTCCTCCCCCAACCCCCTCCCCCAGATGGCAAGCAGTCTTACATATGTTAAATATATTACAGTATAATTTAGATAAAATATATGTGTGTAGAACCGAATTTTTTGTTGCACAGGAAGAATTGGATTCAGAAGGTAAAAATAACAGTTTACATTCATTTCCCAGTGTTCCTTTTCTGGATGTAGCTGTTTCTGTCCATCATTAATCAATTGGAATTGGATTAGCTCTTCTCTATGTTGAAGAAATCCACTTCCATCAGCATACATCTTCGTACAGTATCATTGTTGAAGTATATAATGATCTTCTGGTTCTGTTCGTTTCACTCAGCATCAGTTGATGTGAGTCTCTCCAAGCCTCTCTGTATTTCTCCTGTTGGTCATTTCTTATAGAACAATAATATTCCATAACATTCATATACCATAGTTTACCCAACCATTCTCCAATTGATGGACATCCATTCATCTTCCAGCTTCTAGCCACTATGAAAAGGGCTGCCACAAACATTTTGGCACATACAGGACCCTTTCCCTTCTCTAGTAGTTCCTTGGGGTATAAGCCCAGTAGTAGTATGGCTGGGTCAAAGGGTATGCACATTTTGATAACGTTTTGGGCATAATTCCAGATTGCTCTCCAGAAGGGTTGGATTCATTCACAACTCCACCAACAATGCATCAGTGTCCCAGTTTTCCCACAGCCCCTCCAACATTCATCGTTATTTGTTCCTGTCATCTTAGCCAATCTGACAGGTGTGTAATGATACCTCAGAGTTGTCTTAATTTGCATTTCTCTGATCAATAGTGATTTGGAACACTCTTTCATATGAGGGGAAATAGTTTTAATTTCATCATCTGAAAATTGTCTGTTCATATCCTTTGACCATTTATCAATTGGAGAATGGCTTGATTTCTTATAAATTAAAGTCAATTCTCTGTATATTTTGGAGATGTGGCCTTTATCAGAACCTTTAACTGTAAAAATTTTTTCCCAATTTGTTACTTCCCTTCTAATCTTGTTTGCATTAGTTTTGTTTGTGCAGAAACTTTTTAATTTGGTGTAATCAAAATGTTCTATTTTGTGATCAATAATGGTCTCTAGTTCTCCCTTGGACACAAACTCCTTCCTTAGAGGAGGAGATAAATTGCTTAAATAGTCCCATTTCAGAAAAAGAACTAGAACAAGCTATTAATCAACTCCCCAGGAAAAAATCCCCAGGACCAGATTTATTTACGTGTGAATTCTACCAAAAATTTAAAGAACAATTAGGCCCAATGTTATATAAATTATTTGAAAAAATAGGAGATGAAGGAGTCCTACCAAACTCCTTTTATGACACAGACATGGTACTGATACCTAAACCAGGTAGATCGAAAACTGAGAAAGAAAACTATAGACCAATTTCCTTAATGAATATTGATGCTGAAATCTTAAATAAGATATTAGCAAAAAGACTTCAGAAAATCATCTCCAAGATAATACACTATGATCAAGTAGGATTTATTCCAGGAATGCAGGGCTGGTTTAATATTAGGAAAACTATTAATATAATTGACCATATTAATAATCAAATTAATAAGAACCATATGATCATCTCAATAGATGCAGAAAAAGCATTTGACAAAATCCAACATCCATTCCTACTAAAAACTCTTGAGAGTATAGGAATAAATGGACTATTCCTTAGAATAATCAGGAGCATATATTTAAGACCTTCAGTAAACATAATATGCAATAGAAATAAACTGCAACCTTTCCCAGTAAGATCAGGAGTGAAACAAAGTTGCCCACTATCACCATTACTATTCAATATAGTACTAGAAAAGCTAGCCTCGGCAATAAGAGCCGAGAAAGAGATTCAAGGAATTTGAGTAGGAAATGAGGAAATTAAACTTTCACTTTTTGCAGATGACATGATGGTATACTTAGAGAACCCCAAAGACTCTGCTAAAAAGCTACTAGAAGTAATTCAAAATTTCAGCAAAGTGGCAGGATACAAAATAAATCCACATAAATCCTCGGCATTTTTATAAATCACTAACAAAATGCAACAGCAAGAGATACAAAGAGAAATTCCATTCCAAACAAATGTTGAGAGTATAAAATATTTGGGAATCCATCTACCAAAGAAAAGTCAGGAATTATATGAGAAAAATTACAAAACACTTGCCACAAAAATGAAATCAGATTTAAATAATTGGAAAGACATTCAGTGCTCTTGGATAGGCCGAGCGAATATAATAAAGATGACAATACTCCCCAAACTAATCTATTTATTTAGTGCTATACCAATCAGACTCCCAAGAAACTATTTCAATGACCTAGAAAAAATAACAACAAAATTCATATGGAAGAATAAAAGGTCGAGAATTGCAAGGGAACTAATGAAAAAAAACTCAGAGGAAGGTGTTCTAAGTGTACCTGATCTAAAGCTATATTATATAGCAGCAGTCACCAAAACCATTTGGTATTGGCTAAGAAATAGACCGGTAGATCAGTGGAACAGATTAGATACAAAGGACAAAAAAGGGTACATCTATAGCAATCTAGTCTTTGACAAACCCAAAGATACCAACATTAGGGATAAAAATTCATTATTTGGAAAAAACTGTTGGGAAAACTGGAAATTAATATGGCAGGAATTAGATATGGATCCACACTTAACACCATATACCAAGATAAGATCAAAATGGGTCCATGATTTAGGCATAAAGAGGGAGATAATAAATAGATTAGAGGAACAGAGGATAGTCTACCTCTCAGACCTGTGGAGGAGGAAGGAATTTATGACCAGAGGAGAACTAGAGATCATTATTGATCACAAAATAGAAGATTTTGATTACATCAACCTAAAAAGTTTCTGTACAAACAATACTAATGCAAACAAGATTAGAAGGGAAGTAAAACATTGGGAAAATATTTTTAAAAGCAAAGGTTCTGACAAAGGTCTCATTTCCAAAATATATAGAGAACTGACCCTTATTTATAAGAAACCGAACCATTCTCCAATCAATAAATGGTCAAAGGATATGAACAGACAATTCTCAGATGATGAAATTAAAACTATATCCACTCATATGAAAGAGTGTTCCAAATCACTACTGATCAGAGAAATGCAAATTAAGACAACTCTGAGATACCACTACACACCTGTCAGAATGGCTAAGATGACAGGAACAAATAATGATGAATGTTGGAGGGGATGTGGGAAAACTGGGACACTAATACATTGCTGGTGGAGTTCTGAAAGAATCCAGCCATTCTGGAGAGCAATTTGGAACTATGCCCAAAAAGTTATCAAACTGTGCATATACTTTGACCAAGCAGTACTACTACTGGGTTTATATCCCAAAGAAATACTAAAGAGCGGAAAGGGACCTGTATGTGCCAAAATGTTTGTGGAAGCTCTTTTTGTTGTAGCTAGAAACTGGAAGATGAATGGATGTCCTTCAGTTGGAGAATGGTTGGGTAAATTATGGTATATGAAGGTTATGGAATATTATTGCTCTGTAAGAAATGACCAGCAGGAGGAATACAGAGAGGCTTGGAGAGACTTACATCAACTGATGCTGAGTGAAATGAGCAGAACCAGAAGATCATTATACACTTCAACAACAATACTGTATGAGGATGTATTCTGATGGAAGTGGAAAACTTCAACATAAAGAAGAGCCAACACATTTCCAGTTGATCAATGATGGACAGAGGTAGCTACACCCAGAGAAGGAACACTAGGAAGTGAATGTAAATTGTAAGCACTAACATCTGTCTGCCCAGGTTACATGTACCTTCGGAATCTAATGCTTGTTGTACAACAAGAAAATGGTATTTACACACATATATTGTATCTAGGTTATATTGTAACACATGTAAAATGTATGGGATTGCCTGTCATCGGGGGGAGGGAGTAGAGGGAGGGAGGAGATAATTTGGAAAAATGAATACAAGGGATAATATTATAAAAATATATAATAAAAAAATAAATTTAAAAAATTTAAAAAAAAAGTAATTTAAACCAGAGCAAATGGATTCTAATGACTCTATGAGATAGCAAGAATCAGTCAAACAAACTACAAAGAACAAAAACATGTGAATTGGAAAAATAGGTAATCTGGAAAATAGATCTGGAAGAGATGATTTAAAAATATTGGCCTACCTGAAGGTCATAACCAAAAAATAATAGCCTGGTAAAATTCTTCAAGAAAACATTGAGGAAAACTGTCCCAATACTGTAGAACTAGAAGGGAAAAAAAAAAAAAACAAAAAAACAAAAAAAAAAAAACATTGATCACTTTCAGAAAAAAAGATTCCACAAGGAAAATCCCAAAGAACATTATTGTGCAACTCCAGAGCTACAATCTCAATGAAAAAAATAATGAAAATTGACAGAATTAAATAATTTAAATATCAAGGAGTAACAGTCAGAATTGCTCAGTATGGGATCAGAGGTCTTGGAATATCAAATGCTGGAAGGCAAAGGATGTGGGTTACAACCAACAATTAAGCATCCAGCAAGACATAGAATTATCTTTCAGGAGAGTGAATGGGTCTTCAATAAGACAAGACACTTTCAATTATTCCTTTTGAAAAACTCAGAACTGAATAGATAATTTAATGTACAACTGCAGGACTTAAGAGAAGCATAAAATTGTAAACAGTGAAATATATATTATTGAAAAGTTAAACTGTTTACATTTCTCGATGGGAATATGATATCTATAACTCTTGAGAACAGTATCTATCAATCGGGAAAACAGAGGGGGACAACAAAAGAATGGAGAGTGTGCTTGTGAATGGACTTTAATGTCATGATATCAAAGGAAAAAAAAACATTAAGGGATGGGGAAAAGTCTGTACTGAAAAAAGAGGAAAGGGGAGGAATAATGGGATGAATCAGATCACATGTAGAGGCACAAAAGACATGTTACAATTTAGGGAACCAAAGGAGGGGAATGAACATTCTCTGAAGCGTAATCTCATTAATTTTGACTCTAAATAGGAATGATTTATTCATTCAGTTGTATACAGAAATTTGTCTTACCCTATAAAGAAGTAGTAGGAGAAAAAGTAAAGAAAAGTAAGGGTCAGGATAGAAAGAAAAGCAGAAATACTAGGGGAAAATGTAAGACAAGAGAGGAAGGTGTCATATAAGACAAGGTAATGGGTGGGGAAGTTAAAAAAAAAACACTAGTTGGAAAGAGAGAACAAAAATATATACAGAAGAGAAAACATGATGGAGGGAAATGCAGAGCTAGAAATCATAACTGTGAGTGTGAATGGGATGAACTCTTCCATAAAATAGAAGCAAATAGCAGAGTAGATTAAAAAATAAAATCTTACAATATGACAATATGCTCTTTACAAGAAACACAAGTGACATAGAGAAACATATACAGAGTAAAGGTAAAGACTAGAATACAATTTATTATGCTGCAGCTGATATAAAAAAGCAGGATAACAATTCTGATCTCAGATAAAGCAAAAGTAAAAGTAGGTCTTATTAAAAGTGATAAGGAAGGAATGTGCATTTTACTAAAGGGTTCTAAAAACAATGAAAATGTAACAATACTAAATGTTTATGTACTAAGTGGTAGAGCAGCCAAATTCCAAGCAAAGATTGTATGACAGTTACAGAAAGAAATAGATGGCAAAACTATACTACTGAGGATCCTCAAACTTCCCCTCTCAGAATCAAACAAATATAAGCACAAAATAAACAAGAAATAAATCAGGAAGGTTAATAGAATCCTAGAAAATCTAGATATGATAGACCTTTGGAGAAAATTAAATAGATACAGAAATTAATGCACTTTTTTGGCAGTACATAGCATCTACACAAAAATTGACCATATATTAAGCCATAAAAACCCCACAATGAAATGCAGAAAGGCAGAAGTTGTAAATGAGTATTTTTTTAGACCACAATGCAATAAAATTATATTCAATAAAGGGACAGAGAAAGATAGAATAAAAACCAATTAGCAATTAAATAATCAAATTCTAAAAAAGTTAGTGAATCAAAGAGTCAAACAACAAATCATAGTAACAATTCATAATTTCATTCAAGAAAATGAAAATAATGTGACAACATGACAAAATATATGGGGTGTAATCAGAGCAATTCTTTGGGGGAAATTTTATAGCTCTAAATAGCTACATGAACAAAATAGAGAAAGAGGAGATCAATGAATTGAGCATGTAACTAAAAATCTAGAAAAAAGAACAAATTTTAAATCCCCATTTAAATATCAAATAATAAATTCTGAAACTCAAAGGAGAAATTAATAAAATTAAAACTAACAAAACTATTAAACAAATAAATAAAGATAAGTATTGGTTTTGTGGAAAAAAATAAAATAGAGAAATCTTTAATTAATTTGATTAGAAAAAGAAAAAAAAAACAAATTGGTAACATCAAAAATTAAAAGAGTGAATTTACTACCATCGACAATAAATTTAAAGCAATAATTAGGAGCTATTTTCCCCAACTGTATGATTGCAAATCCAATAAACTAACAGAAATGGATGAATAGTTACAAAAATATCAATTGTCCACATTAAAAGAAGAAATATATAACTCAAATAGACACATTTTAGAAAATGAAATTGAACAAGTCATTAATGGACCCCTAGGAAAAAATCTCCAGGGCCATATGGATTCACAAGTTAATTCTACAAAATATTTGAATATTTAAATAAACAATTTAAAAAGTATGCAAACTATTTTGAAAATTAGGTAAAGAATGAGTCCTGCCAAATTCCTTCTATGACACAAATAGGACACGAATGTCTAAAGCAGGAAGAACCAAAATGGAGAAAGATATTAAAGTTCAATCTCCCTAATGAATATTGATGTAAAAATTTTAAATAAAATATTAGATTACAGCAACTTAATAGCATGATAATACACCGTGACCAAGTGGGATTTATATCTACATTGCAGGGCTGGTGCAATATCAGGAAAAGTATTACCATAATCAACTATATCAATAACAAAACCAGCAGAAATCATATGATAATCTCAAAGAATGTAGAAAAAGTTGTGACAAAATACATCACCTATTCCTATTAAAAATCCTATATATCATAGGAATAAAGGGAGCCTTCCTTAAAATAAATAAGCAATATATATCTAAAATCAACCTCAATCATTATTTCTAATGGAAAGAAACTGGAAACATTACCAATAAAATCAGGGATGAAACAGGGATACCCATTATCACTATCATATTAATCATTGTACTAGAAATGCTGATTTTAGCAATAAGAAAAATAAATTAAAGGAATTAAAATAGACAATGAGGAAATAAAACTATCACTCTTTGCAGATGATATGATAATATACTTCCAGATTTCTATTAAATCAGCCAAAACCTAGTCAAAACAATTCATAGTTTTAGAAAAATTGCAGGATATAACATATAAAGTAAGTATTTCTATATTTTCTTGACAAAGCCTAGCAGCAAAAAAGAGAAAGAGAAATTCTATTTAAAATAACTATAGACAAAATAAAATATTTGGAAATCTACCTACCAAAATAAACTCAAGAAATATATGAACACATTTTTAAAACACTACTTACACTAATAAAGTCAGAGCTAAACATTTGGGAAAATATCAATTGCTCATGGGTAGTCTGAGCCAATATAAAAACAATGACAATTTGGGAAAAATAATAAGAAAATTCATCTGGAAAACCCAAGATTCTAGCTCCCAGAATAAAAACTCACTATTTGCTGAGAAAATAATATGGCAAAATCTAAGCATTGACCAGAATCAAATAGCCTATATCAAGATAAGATTGAAATAGGTTCAAGATTTAGACATAAAGGATAATACTATAAGTAAATTAAGAGAATATAGAAAATCTCTCATCTGTTAAAAAGGAAAACAATTATGGCAAAGAAGTAGAGAATATGAAATGCTAAGTGGAACATTTTGATTACATTGAATTTAAAAGTTCTTAAACAAACACAATGAAATGCAGCCAAGATTATAAAGGAAGCAGGAAACAGGGGATATGGGGAGGGATTACATCCAATGTTCTAAAAAATGAATCATTTTTAAAATATAGAGATAAATGACTCAAATTAATAATAATACAAGACATTCCCCAATTTCAAAATGGTCAAAGGATATTAACAGACAATTTGAAGAAATTAAAGCCATCTATACTCATATGAATTAAGCTCTAATTCACTACTGATTAGAAAAATGCAAATTAAGATGATTGAGATACTGCTTCACATTTCTCAGATTGGCTAAGACAATAGTAAAAGATAATTATTAATGATGGAGGGGATGTGAGAAAACTGGGATACTAATGCATTGTTGGAGTTTGAATTGATTCAACCATTGTGGTGAGCAATTTGGAACTATGCCCATCGAGCTATCAAACTGTACATACCCTTTGATCCATCAGTGTCTCTCCTGGGTCTATGTATCCCAAAAAGATCATAAAAGAGGGGAAAGGATCCACATGTGCAAAAATGTTTGTAGTATCCTTTTTTTCAGTGTCAAGGAACTAGAAAGCATATGGACACACAGCAGTTGGGGAATAACTAAATGAGTTATAGTACATTGAAGAAATGGAATATTCTTATTATTCCATAAGAAATAATGAATAAGCTGATTTCAGATAAGCCTGGAAAGACTTCCATGAACAGATGCTAAATCAAATGAGAAGAACCAAGAGATTATTGTACATAGCAACAAGAAGATTATGTGATAATTAACTGGCAAGAACTTGGCTTTTTTCAACAATGAGGTGATTCAAATCAGTTGCAATTCCCTTGTGAAAAGAATCATCTGCATCCAGAAAAAGGGTTATGGAGACTGAAAGCAGTACCCTTCTTGCTGTTGTTGTTTGGTTTTTTGTTTTTTGTTTTTTTTTTTCCCTTCATCATTTCCCCTCTTTGATCTGATTTTTCCTGTGCAGCATGATTAATGTAGAAATATGTTTAGAAGGATTGCACATATTTAACTTCTATTAAATTACTTGCTCTCTAGTAGAGGGGGTAGGTGAAAAGAGAGAAAGAAAAACTTTAAACACAAGGTTTTAGAAGAATAAATGTTGAAAATTATCTGTGCATGTATTTTGAAAAATAAAAAAAATACTACTACTATTTTACAAAATAACAGATTAAGGTAAAATAAATGATGAATTATGGGCCTTTACAAGAAACAGAAGCCAAAAAAACATACTAAAAACAATAGTAGATATAAACTGAAGAAAAAATATACATATGACTCCTAATAAATATAAATGGATTGAAGATCCAAACGAAAAAAGTAACACAATTACATAAAAAACCCTCACAATCATCAGATTCTCTTTCTCTGATTCTCTGTCTCTCTCATAAGCAAACACACACACACACACATACACACACACGCACACACACATAAACAAACTTAAATATTACAGTAACAAAATAAAAGGAAAGATTTCTTAATTAATTGAATATGCTTTTAGTAGAAAGCCAATAAGTAAGTAAAAGTAAAAGATAAAAACAGAAAAGGACTCATTAAGATTTAATGAAGTAATAAACTAGAAATCTCCCTCTAAATAATATCTCTATTAATGATTTATTTTTTTATTAATTTTAGAATTATAACCTTTTTTTGACAGGAGATATGCATAGGTAATTTTTTTTACAGCATTGTCCCTTGGACTCCCTTCTGTTCCGAATTTTTCCCCTCCTTCCCTCCACCCCCTCCCCTAGATGGCAGGCATTCCCATACATATTAAATATCTTATACTATATGCTTGATACTATATATATATATATATATATATATATATATATATATATATATATATATATATATATATATATATATATATGCAGACCGAATTTTGTTGTTGTTGTTGTTGCAAAGGAAGAATTGTATTCTGAAGGTAAAAATAATCTGGGATGGAAAACAAAAATAAACAAAAAAATGCTCACAGTTTACACTCATTTCCCAGTGTTCCTTTTCTGCTGATTCTGTCCATCATTGACCAATTGGAATTGGATTAGCTTTTCTCTATGTTGAAGATATCCACTTCCATCAGAATACATCCTCATACAGTATCATTGTTGAAGTGTATAATGATCTCCTGGTTCTGCTCATTTCACTAAGCATCAGTTGATGTAAGTCTCTCCAAGCCTCTCTGTATTCCTCCTGCTGGTCATTTCTTACAGAACAATAATATTTCATAACATTCATATACCATAATTTACCCAACCATTCTCCAATTGATGGACATACATTCATTTTCCAGTTTTTAGCCACTACAAAAAGGGCTGCCACAAACCTTTTGGCACATACAGGTCCCTTTCCCTTCTTTAGTATTTCCTTGGGATATAAGCCCAGTAGTAGCACTGCTGGGTCAAAGGGTATGCACATTTTGATAACTTTTTGGGAATAATTCCAGATTGCTCTCCAGAAGGGTTGGATTCATTTACAACTCCACCAACAATGCATCAGTGTCTCAGTTTTCCCATAGCCCCTCCAACATTCATCATTATTTGTTCCTGTTATCTTAGCCAATCTGACAGGTGTATAGTGGTATCTCAGAGTTGTGTTAATTTGCATTTCTCTGTTCACTAGTGATTTGGAACACTCTTTCATATGAGTGCAAATAGTTTTAATTTCATTATCTGAAAATTGTTCATATCCTTTGATCATTTTTCAATTGGAGAATGGCTTGATTTCTTATAAATTAAAGTCAATTCTCTGTATATTTTGGAGATGAGAACTTTATCAGAACCTTTAATTGTAAAAATGTTTTCCCAATTTGTTACTTCCCTTCTAATCTTATTTCCATTAGTTTTGTTTGTGTAGAAACTTTTTAATTTGAAGTAATCAAAATTTTCTATTTTATGATCAATAATGATCTCTAGTTCTCTTTTGGACAAAAATTCCTTCCTCCTCCACAAGTCTGACAACTAAACTATCCTATGTTCCCCTAATTTATTTATGATCTCATTCTTTATGCCTAAATCTTGGACCCATTTTGATCTTATCTTAGTATGTGGTGTTAAATGTGGGCCCATGCCTAGTTTCTGCCATGCTAATTTCCAGTTTTCCCAGAAGTTTTTGTCAAATAATGAATTCTTATCCCAAAAGTTGGGATCTTGGGGTTTGTCATACACTAGATTGCTATTTTTATTCACCATCTTGCCCTGTGAACCTAACCTATTCCACTGATCAACTAGTCTATTTGTTAACCAATACCAAATGGTTTTGGTGACTGTTGCTTTATAATATAGTTCTAGATAAGGTACAGTTAGACCACCTTCATTTAATTTTTTTTCATTATTTTCCTTGAAATTCTCCACCTTTTGTTGTTCCATATGAATTCTGTTGTTATTTTTTTCTAGGTCATTAAAATAGTTTCTTGGGAATCTGATTGGTATAGCACTAAATAAATAGATTAGTTTGGGGAGTATTGTCATCTTTATTATATTCGCTCGGCCTATCCAAGAGCACTGAAGGTCTTTCAAATTATTTAAATTTGACTTTATTTTTGTGGCAAGTGTTTCATAATTTTGCTCATATAATTCCTGACTATTCTTTGGTAGATGGATTCCCAAATACTTTATACTCCCAACATTTGTTTTGAATGGAATTTCTCTTTGTATCTCTTGCTATTGTATTTTGTTCGTGATATATAAAAATGCTAAGGATTTATGAGGATTTATTTTGTATCCTGCCACTTTGCTAAAGTTCTGAATTATTTCTAATAGCTTTTTAGCAGAGTCTTTGGGGGTTCTCTAAGTATACCATCGTGTCATCTGCAAAGAGTGATAGTTTGATTTCCTCATTTCCTACTCTAATTCCTTGAATCTCTTTCTCAGCTCTTATTGCCAAGGCTAGCATTTCTAGTACTATATTGAATAGTAATGGTGATAGTGGGCAGCCTTTTCACTCCTGATCTTATAGGGAAAGGTTCCAGTTTATCGCCATTACATATGATGTTTACTGATGGTTTTAAATATATGCTCCTTATTATTTTAAGGAATAGTCCATTTATTCCTATACGCTGAAGCATTTTTAGTAGGAATAAATGTTGGATTTTATCAAATGCTTTTTCTGCATCTATTGAGATAATCATATGTTTTTTATTAATTTAATTATTAATATAGTCAATTATACTATTAGTTTTCCTAATATTAAACCAGCCCTGCATTCCTGGTATAAATCCTACTTAATCATAGTGTATTATCCTGGGGATGATTTTCTGAAGTCTCTGTTAATCTGAGCAAGGTATATTTTTGAAGTTATCAAATTTATTGGCATAAAGTTGAGCAAAGTAGCTCCTAAATATTATTCTAATTTCCTCTTCATTAGTGGTGAGTTCTCCCTTTTATTTTCAAGACTAACAATTTGCTTTTTCTCTTTCCTTTTTTATATCAGATTTACTAATGGTTTGTCTATTTTGTTGGTTTTTTCATAGATCAACTCTTAGTTTTATTAATTAATTCAATAATTTTTTGTTTACTTTCAATTTTATTAATCTCACCTCTTATTTTTAGAATTTCAAGTTTCATGTTTGGGGGTTTTAGTTTGTTCCTTTTCTAGCA
The DNA here is from genome assembly GCF_048593235.1 of Sminthopsis crassicaudata. Taxonomy (NCBI): domain Eukaryota; kingdom Metazoa; phylum Chordata; class Mammalia; order Dasyuromorphia; family Dasyuridae; genus Sminthopsis; species Sminthopsis crassicaudata. Next base: position 641,703,208 of record NC_133617.1, read on the forward strand.
TTTTTAGTTGTAAGACCAATTCGTTGACTCTCTCTTTCTCTATTTTATGTAAGAGGCCTCTAGAGAAATAAAACTTCCTCTTATTACTGCTTTGGCTGTATCCCACATATTTTGGTATGATGTCTCATTATTGTCATTAATCATGTCTATGATTTGCTGTTTTACCCAATCATTCTTTAGCATAAGATTATTTAGTTTCCAATTATTTTTGGTCTATTTTCCCCTGGCTTTTTATTAAATGTAATTTTAATTGCATTGTGGTCTGAAAAGGATGCATTTACTAATTTTGCCTTATTGAATTTGATTTTGAGGTTTTTATGTCTAATATATAATCAATGTTTGTATAGGTTCCATGAACTGCTGAGAAGAAAGTGTACTCTTTTCTGTCTCCATTTAGCTTTCACCAAAGATCTATCATGTCAAATGTTTCTAGTATTCTATTTACCTCTTTGACTTCTTTCTTATTTATTTTATGGTTTGATTTATCTAATTCTGAGAGTACAAAGTTGAGATCTCCCACTATTATAGTTTTGCTGTCTATTTCTTTTTACAGCTCTTTTAGTTTCTCTTTTAAGAATTCAGATTGTACTGCTTGGTGTATGTATGTTTCATATTGATACTGCTTCATTATCTATGCTACCCTTTAGCAGGATAGAATGGCCTTCCTTATCTCTTTTAATTGGATCAATTTTTATTTTTGCTTGATCTGAAATAAGGATGGCTACCCCTGCTTTTTAGCTTCACCTGAAGCATAATAGATTCTGCTCCACCATTTTACTTTTATTTTGAATGTATCACCTTGTTTCAGGTTTGTTTCCTGAAAACAACATATAGTAGGATTCTGGCTTTTAATCCACTCTGCTAACTGCTTCCTCTTTATGATGGAGTTTACCTAATTCACATTTAATGGTTAGAATGACTAATTCTATATTGATTGCCATCTTGTTAACCTCTGCTTATGCTTTTCTCCTTTCCTTCCCTCTTACCCCCCTACCCAGTATTAAACTTGTGAACACCACTTTCTTTTCACAGCCCTCCATTTTTAGTATCCCTCCCCCATCTTAAAGTTCCTCTTCCTATTTTACCCCTTTTTTCTCACAATTTCTATATTCCCTTCCCCTTAGCTTACTCCTTGCCCCTCACTTTTCAATGAAGTGGAAGAAGTTTCACCATAAATCCAATATGTCTATTGATACACACTATGTTCATCCCCCTCCTTGCTTTCCCTCAGATGTAATAGGTTACCTTTGCCTCTTCATGAGATGTAGTACCACCACTTTACCCTTTTTAATAATATAATTTCCTTTCCACCTCTACTTTTTAGGACAAATTATACATGTGTTCTTTACATATCTTTATGGCAGAAATATAGTTCCCAAGATTTCTTTTTACCTTTTTAGAAATCTCTTTAGTTCCATATTTGAAGATCAAATATTTTGTGTAGATCTGTTTTTTTCATCTAGATTGAATTTATTTATTTTGTTAAATGTCCATCTTCTTCCCTGGAAAACGATGCTCATTTTTGCTAGGTAAGTTATTCTTCGGTGCATAACCAAGTTCCTTAGCCTTTCGGAATATCATATTCCAGGCTCTTTGTTCTTTTAATGTGGATGCTTATAGATCCTGGTTTATCCTTATTGTGTCCCCTCCATATCTGAATTGCTTTTTTCTAGAATCTTCCAGTATTTTTTCCTTTGTCTGATGGTTCTTGAATTTGGCCAATATATTTCTTGGCATTTTGATTTTTGGGTCCCTTTCAGTAGGTGATTGATGAATTTTTTCAATGTCAATTTTACCCTCTGTTTCCAAAATGTCTGGGCAGTTCTTTTTGATAATTTCCTGGAAAATAGTGTCTAGGCTCTATTTTCCTCACATTTTTCAGGGAGTCTGATTATTCTCAAAATGTCTCTCCTGGATCTGTTTTTCAGGTCTGTTGTCTTTCCAATAAGGTACTTGACATTCTTTTCAATTGTTTTATTTTTCTGGTTTTGCTTGACTAATTCTTGGTTTCTCCTTGAGTCATTCATTTCTACTTGTTCGAGTCTAATTTTCAATGATGTGTTTTTTTCATTCACTTTTTTTTTTTTAATAGCTTTTTGTAATTGTCCAATTGAGTTTTTATCTTCTCTGGAATTTTTTTCCATTTTATCCATTTTATTATTTAGAGAGCTGTTTTCTTTTTCCAGCTCACTAATCCTGTTTTCCTTGGAGTTGTTTACCTTTTCTAATTCACTAATTTTATTTCTCAGTGATTTTTTTTTTATCCACTCTGTCTTTAAATGCGTGGAATGACTTCTCCAGGATCTCTATCCAAGTTTCCCTTTCCTTTTCCCATTTCTCTTCTAGCTCTCTTGTGAGAGCCTTTTTGATTTCCTCTATGAGATTTTTTTGTATTGAGGAGCAGCTCATATCCCCCTTAGGGGATTCTTCTGGAGACAATCTGCTTTTAATCTTTTAATTTGAAGTCTGCTCTCTCTCCATACAGAAGCTGTTAATGGTTAGAACCCTTTTAAATTTTTTATTCATTTTGTCAGAGCAGTGTTAGGTTTTTACTAAGTGGTAATGAGATAATGAGATATTATGTTCTTACTAAGTGCTAAGTTGGTACTTGACAATTCTCTAGTTCTGGCCATGACTGGGAGTTTTACTTGTGAATTTCTGGTAAAAGTCTTTTTGTAGAAATGGCAGAGATTACACCCCTCCCCCCTCTAGTCAGGGCTATGTGAATTGCCTGTCTAGATCTCACTGCCTGCGCTCAGTCTGTGCCCAGTCTGTTCCCCTCCCCCGAGCAAACATAGACCTTCTCTGGCGAATTTCAAGGATGTCTTCTGTTGGTGATTATTTGTGGGTTTTTTTTTCCGGTCAAGCATTAATTCCAAGGCTTGTAATAAAGTAAGTCCTAAGAGAAAATGTGAAGCTCAAGCAGCTGTCTGCCTCCACACTGCCATCTTAGCTGGAAGTCTCTAGTAATGATTTTTTAAAAAATTAAAAGTTTATTCTTTGAAAAGACTAAGATAAAAAACCTAATCTGAATAAATATGTAAAATCAAATTTACATAATAGAAAATAATGTAAAAAGACAACAAAACTAGAATATAAGTATATGCCTATACATGTGTGTACATACACACACACACAATTTTTTTATTTTATTTTTTTATTTTATTAATTTTATAATTATACATTTTTGACTATATATGCATGAGTAGTTTTTTATAACATTATGCCTTGTATTCATTTTTTTCAGATTTTCCCCTCTTTCCCTCTACTCCCTCCCCTAGATGAGAGGCAATCTCATACATTTTACATGTGTTACAGTATAACCTAGATATAATATATGTGTGTAAATCCAATTTTCTTGTTGCACGTTAAGTATTGGATTACGAAAGTATAAGTAACCTGGGTAGATAGACAGTAGTGCTAATATTTTACATTCAGTTCCCATTGTTCCTTCTCTGGGTGTAGTTGTTTCTGTCCATCGTTGATCAGCTGGAAGACACACACACAATTTTCAAGTGACTATATACAATATCAAAATTGAAGACCAAATAAAGTTCTCAAATATTCCTATTTAAAGAATAAAAAATAGAACTAAGAGCAAAGAGAATACAAAAAATGAGGCTTAAGAACTCCTAATCCAGAGAAATACTCAGACAACATCAAATCAGATTATTTTTATTAGCCCAAGATATTCTTAATTCTAATATCATAGAAATAGAAAGCTAAGAAGAACATCTGTCAAATATGATTAATAAGCAATAGAACTGTTTCCCTTTTTGTTATAAATGAGTGTTTATTTAGGAAGCCTTAAATCAAAGATTCTAATTTATGGCTCAAAATTTCAAGCTACAAAATACATTTTAAAAAATACTTGTAAACCATAAAAAGTATAAAAAACAAAAATAGAAATAAAAATCCTTTCAAAATTATATCACCAAAATTTTGAGAACAAAAGACTCACAATCTATTTAAAAGAATGGAACATGAAAATCACCACATACTACACTGTAAGCTTTCTAAGAGTCATAACTTTGATTATCTGATGTTGAGTGTGTTTTTTTTCCCCAAGCACCGAAATTTATAGGCAACTTACAGCACTTATTATCCTTCAGTTCTGTGTCCCAAGATCCCTCTCCCCCATCCCAACCTCTGATTTAATTAGTCTCTTAAAGGTACATTTGATTTGAAGTTACATTTCATGCTGCTTACCCCAGGCTTACACTGTGAAACTCATCCAATTTTCAGTCTGTCTCGGGGACTGTAGAATGACTTGGGACAATCTGCCTTGCCCTACCACCCCAATGACTCATAGAAGTGCAAGAAATGTTCCCTAGATGCCAAAGCTTCTAAGTCTGCTATGATTTTGACCTAAACTACTGGTCAACCCCAGGGAACAGATCCTGAGACTTCTAGCTATCTTTTTGTGTTTCACAAGATCAAAACTATATTTCCCCAGGTTTTGAAGATGAAGAGGATAAAGCACTGAATGACAAAAGAAAACAGTTATAATCCTAGGTTATAAGCACTTGTACTTGTCATGTATTCCTTGGGCTTATTTAAGGAAATAAGAAAATAGCTTAATATCTGATATCATTTCTTTTGGAGGTTAAAAACTATGATGTACAATGCAGGCGAAATTAGAAGGGAAACAATAAACTGAGATTTTTTTTTTTGCATTCAAGGGTTCTGATATGTAGAGAAATGACCCAAATTTGTAAGAATGCAAGGCATTCTCCATTTGATAAATGATCAAAGAATATAAATATACAATTTTCAGATGAAGAAATTGAAATCATTTGTAGTCTTAGGAAAAGGTGCTCTAAATCACTATTCATAAAAGAAATGCAAATTAAGACAACTTGGATGTACTACTACATACCTCTCAAATTGACTAAGATAACAGAAAAAGATAACAATGAATGTTCAAGATGATGTGGTGAAAAAAAAAAAAAAAATGGGACACCAATACAGTTTGGTGGAGTTGTGAAATGATTCAACTATTCTGGAGAGCAATTTGGCACTATACCCAAAGGGTTATCAAACTGTACATACTGTTTGATCCAGCACTATCTCTGTATCCCAAAGAGATCATAAAGAGAACCACATGTACAAAAATGTTTGTGGCAGCCCTTTTTTGTAGAGGCCAGAAACTGGAAACTGAATGGGTGCCCATCAGTTGGAGAATGGCTGAATAAGTTATTGTATATTGATGTTATCAAATATTATTTTATAAGAAATGATCAGCAGAATGATTTTAGAGAGGCCTAGAGAGACTTACATGAACTAATGCTAAGGGAAGTGAATAGAACCAGCAGATAATCTTACATAGTGATAGCAAAATTATATAGTGATAAATTCTGATGGGTGTGGCTCTTTTCAACAATAAGATGATTCAGGACAGTTCTGATTGTCTTGTGATGAAGAGAGCCCCAGACAGAGGACTGTGGGGACTGAGTGTGGATCACATCATAATATTTTCACCTTTTTTTGTTGTTGTTCACGTGCATTTTGTTTTCTTTCTTAATTTTTTTTCTGTTTGATCTTTTTTTTTTTTTTTTTTTTTTTTTTTTTTTTTTGTGTGTGTGTGTGTAGCATAACAACCATGGAAATATTTAAATAAGAATTGCAAATGTTTAATATATATTGTATTATTTTCTGTCCAGGACAAGAGGTAGGAGGAAGGGAGGAAAACATTTGGAGCACAAGGTTTTGCAAGGATGAATGTTGAAAATTATCTATGTATATGCTTTGAAAATAAAAAGCTTTAGTAATTAAAAAAAACTTGTATGTGGTATAGTAAGATTTATTACTGAAGAGCTAGCTGACATTCATGTTGAATTAAAGTAAAGAAGGAAGCACAAAGAGAACAGGAAGAGTTAATGAACAATGGAGAGAAGGATTTGATAGATTCTAGAGGTTTGAAAAGAGGGAGAAGACACTGAGTAAGAAAAGTATTCATTGTATATAGGAGAAAGAAAGTGTGAGTCATTAATATAGTAGACATAAATTTGTTGAGCTCTAAAGTAGATTTGAGTCCTGATCTGAAAGAAGCAGTGGAAAAGAGGGACAGGTAAATTTAAAATCAGCATCTAATTGCTTCTCTTTCATAAACTATTTAGAGAAACATAGATTAAAGATAAGAAGCTATTTAATCAAAATAATTCCTGTGCTACTTATCTGAATAATGCTTTTTTTGAGCTTCTTCTAACTCCCTTTGACAAAAGACTTTCCTCCTTCACTCTGTATTGGACTTAAAGGAAAAACTGGAGGAGGGAAAGATGAGATGGATAGATAATATCATGGAAACAATAAACATGATTTTGGATAGACTAAGGCTAATATGTCCATAGTCCATGGGGTCACAAAGAATCAGACATGACAATGACTGAGCAACAACATTTTTTCCTAGAAGCTAGAACTATACTCTATAACAATGGTCCTCAAACTTTTTAAAAAGGGGTCCAGTTCATTGTCCCTCAGACAGTTGGAGGGCCGGACTATAGTAAAAACAAAAACTCACACTCTGTCTCCACCCCTCATCCCATTTTCCATAACCTGGCGGGCCACATAAAGGTCCTCAGCAGGCCGCATGTGGCCCGTGGGCCATAGTTTGAGAGCCCCTGCTCTATACAGAAACCACTTAATAAATAGCTATTGAATGATTTAAATAGTAGAAAAATCAGTTTTTAAGAGCATCCATTTTTGCATCATAAAAACTTAGGTTTAAAACTTTGTGGTCTCTATAGTCATCTAGTCTAATCACCTCATTTTGTAAGTTAACCAACTGAGGCCCAGAAAACTTAAGTGATTTGTGTAAGACTACATACAGAATAAATGACATAATCTGGGTTTATACATAATTATTCTGATTCCAAATCTAGCATAATTGTTTGCTGCCCTTCAATGATTTACTGAGGTTCTGAAAGAATCTAAATTGCTAAATATTATGGACATGTTAAATACAGTATGATTGATTACTACATCTGGATATCAAACGCTTTAAATTAGTAGAAATGAGGCACAATCCTCTTCACTCTTGATCTTCACTGTTTTGATTCTAAGGATATTGCCAAACTTGGGTAAATTTATTCATTGCAAGTTACAAGGTTTAAACCATGTGATTCCCATAACTGGGAATCCCCAAAACTGGAATCATGTGGCTAAATCCCTTCATGCAATACTGAAAATAGACCCTTTAATATTCCTTTAATGAATATTATTTTATAAGCAAATTATTTCAGAGTATCTGAACAGCTATTATCTTCCCCAGTTTTTAGTGAGTGCCTACAGGGGTAAATGTTCTCTAATAGAATTTTATAAGCAGCAATGTCTTTGTCATGTTATTTGAGGTCCATAATCTGGGATGATTTTTACTGAGGTGTAGAATCCTAGCATAACAAACTAACATTTTATTTTTAAGAATTCAAACTGGGTTGGGCCCTGGGATGGACCTAAAAATCTATTTATTTTTTCATCATACTTTCTTTGACAAGAGTTTGATGATAATTTTATTTTTGGTTTCTTCTTCCTTTTAAAAAATAAACCCAATGTTTTCCTTAGGGAGTAGTAATACTTTTATTTCTTGATATGCTTTAAAGGAACAATTGATAAACATTTCTTTGAAAACTGAATGGAAAACTGATTATGCACAGAATGATTATCAGGTCTTGACTCAATCTTGAAAGCACAGATTTAACAATATGAATGCAATTAGAGTTCAAGTGAGATGCTTGGAATGAAACAAGGCCAAGTTGTAGGCATTGCCAGTAAGTCTTCGCCCTTTTCCATTCTTCCCAATTTATGCAGACATAAATTACATAAGGATCCCTCTATTGGGAGAATGAATGGTATAAGAAAGACCTTGCTCCTACTCAAAGAAAATAAATGAGACAATTTGCATTGACATTATGGAACCTTTATTTCTGAAAGAAAACCTGATAGTAAAATGACAATCAGAAAAGAAGTTCTGCGTTGCCAGAACTATTCTGTTTATAATTTTGTTCAGATCTGGTGACTATAGCAATACCTTGGCAAGATGTGGAACTGGCAGAATGCACCCATCTACTGCACACATATTTCTCTTGATTGATTTTGAATTTGGAAAGCTAATGACACTAGTGAGTGAATGACCTGTGATTCATCAAAAATCCTTCTAGACTGTCATATTCAGAGTCTATCTTAACTAAGCAGTTGGTCAGAGACAACTATGAGAGCACTTGGGCACCTGTGTATATGTATATGTTTTATACATATAACCCCCTCATATATAAATATGGAAATAATTGAGAAAAGAGTGAGAAAGAAGAACATAAATTAAAAAAGAGAGGGAGATATAGATGGACATAAATTTAAAAAGAGAGGGAGATATAGATGGAAAAAAAAACTTACTTTAAATAAAAAAAAATTCAAGAGAAGATAGAGTCAATAGATTTGACAAAGGAAACAATATAGTATCATGGAAACTGGGTAGCCCTCAGGGTAAAGGAGAACTTGGTTTAAATCTTTTGTGTGATCTCTGTAGACCAATAAATTGTTAGATAAATAGATAGATGATAGAAATATGTATGTGAATATAGATATAGAGTCACTTATACATACACATGTGAAATGATGAATCATGCAGCTGAAAAAAAAAAAAACAACTCAAGAATAGTCTAATCCAATTACCTCATTTGACATCTGGAAAAACTAAAGCACAATAAAATAACTTGCACACAGATTTTGAGTAATGTTCTGAAAAGAGAAATCACATTTCCCTTATTACTGTAGTCCTGTTGCCTTCTATTATAACACTTTCACATGAAGATACATAGTTAATACACCCAGAATATACTCATCTGAGTATGCTGGTAAAAGTCTCTTGTCAAAGAGATAAATCAGGAGGTCTCTAGCTATCTGCAAAAAATACAGCAGATTCTCATATAAATCTCAGCATATATTTTCAGGATCATCTTGATTCTGATCATGGGCAAATTAGAGTATTTACTCAAATTAGGCTTTCCTCAAATTGCTGCCATGTAAGCAGTTTTTCAGAGAACATGCCCTGAAAATATTGAGGAGTTGACAAGGGAGTTTGTGAATGTTGATAAATTCTTATTGACACAGAATACTTTTGCACTCTGACTTCCTGCTGGTCTCTGATAAAGAGATTAATCTGTATGTCATAACCTGTGACAGTAGTAATGAGCCTATGAAAAAAAAAGTAATGAACATTAATTTAATTGACTATGAGATATACTCCCTTAAAATACAGAAATATTGGGAAATAAGCATTAAAGTTAACAAAATAACAAATCTAAACTTCTGTTCTTGAGACAAAATGTTTCAATTTTTTAACTATAACATGTAATTAATTTTAAATTATGAATGTTTGATTTTTGTACAAAAAAATGAAAACAGAATTCAACTTAGTACCCAGCCTATGAAAGCCCAAGTTCTAGTTTTGTGTGTTCTATAAATTAAGTAGATTTTTCTAAAAGGCATTCTAATTATAAAATCCATGTTTCAGTTATTCCAGTCAACAGTGAATAAATGAACCCACTTTAAGGCTGATTTCACCGGCTATATTAATTTCAGACCTCGTGTCTCCTTTCTTTGGTTTCCTCTATTGATTTTGGGAGAAGAGAATGATATTTGATTAGAATGAAAGTGTATACTCCAGCCAATTTTGATATTTCATTTGCAAGTGGCTTCATGTAATGCCCTTCTCCTTTGATCTAATAATGAAAATGTGTCAGTATATTCTCATTACAGAAGCAAGGTAAAGCAGCCAGAGTCTCCTGGGGACAGTCAGAGTACAATACGTGAATTTTAAATGCTTAAGCTATACTCCCAGTGGTGGGTAAGGAATACACAGTGAGCCTATTCTCTTCATTCTCCAACTGCACTAAGAAAAATAAAAAAATAAAAAAAAAAAAGATGATAATTTCCTTTAAGGATTTCCAGTGTTGAAAAAAAGAAAGACAAAAAGACACCACACATGACAATATTAGGTATTAGGCATGAATTTCCTGTAAAATAACTCCTCACTATGAAACAGTGGTCAACTAACAAAAAATAAATCTGGTAAATATACTAACTACATCAACTGATATTTTTGAAAGGGTAAAATACCCTATTATCTTTAGGGTAAAATCACCCAAACTTCAAAAAGCATACATATTGATACACATGTACACATGTGTGGATGCATGTGTGTTTATGTGAATACAAAAATATTTTTGAGAGAGAAAAGGATCTTTTAGATGGACTAATAATAAATTTTCTTTTTAAAAGTGGAAAATTGAGAGTCAAGAATTACATCTGGTTAGTTCTGGCATCTAGAATAATGAATAACTCTAGGTTACAAAGAGAAGCTCTCCACAAATACCTCTATCAACATCACATCATCTTTACCAGTGTTTCAGTATTCTGATTTCTTAAAGCTTTCTAAGTGCCTTTCCTCTGAAATTATCCCTCTTATCCTGCATACACACACATACACACACACACACACACACACACACACACACACACACACACATAATTCTTTGAATTCTTTGAATTTGAATTCTCTATTAAACTGTAAGCTACTTTGAGAGCAGGGTTCTAATTTTACTATGTCATTCTTAATAATAGATCTAGCATATAGTAGGCACGTTAAGATATATTAAGATAATATAGGAAGAAAACATAACAAAACTTTCTAATTATTAAAGGCATTCCCAAGTTGTAGATAATAAGTCCTTCATCAAATCATTTTCATTTAAAAATATAGATGACAATTTTTCAGAAGGTTAAAGAAGGAATTTCTTCTAGCCAGATAGTTATAATACAAAAAAAAAAAAAAAATTCTCAGGGCTTCAGAGCTAAATTTTCATCTAAAAAAGAATGAGATAACGATGATGATGTTAGTAACAACAATAATAACAATAGCTGACTTATATTTCATATTTTATGTTTTGCAATTCATTTTAATTACATTTTCCTTTTTGAGCCATAATACATGATTATACTGCATATTTTCTAAAATTCTATAAGGCTATGAAGAATCCTCCCATCATTTTCATAGAGATCTTTATCTCACTAAATACTGTGATCTTATCTTCTATGCTATACTTCAACTGAATAGATTATCATAGCTTGCGAAGGAAATAGTTAAGATTAATCAGATTAGGAGAAGCAGAGACCTGGTTTTACTACTACTATGACTACAACAACTATGACTACTATAACTACTAGGACTTTTGACTACTACTACTATTACCAAATTGATCAATAAAGATTTTGCAAGGCAATTGTAGAAATAGTACATTATATCACTGCAACTTCTAAAAACTAAATACTTTTTGGAATACCTAGAAGTATATAACTTAATAAATAGAGCCATACATCAGAACCTCCCTATTTTATAAATTTAATACATGAAAAATCTCTATACTTCAAATGCTGACAATCAACAAAAAACCTAAAACTAAGCATTGTCCTAGACAAAGCTTTTGCCCACAGTGAGTTCAAATCCAGCTTCGGCCAAGCCATGTGATCCTGGAAATGTCACTTAACCCTGTTTATCTCAGTTTCCTCATTTATAGAATGCACTGGAGAAGAATAAGGGAAAACTACTCAAGTATCTTTGCCAAGAAAATCCCAAATGGGGTCATGAAGAGTTGAACATGGCTGAAAAACCATTCAACAACAAAATAGCAAATATTTATAATCTCCAAGCTATATGAAATCTAAAACTTTAAAAATAAACATAATGGAAGAAGTCAAAACCATGTAGCAGCAGGATGAACTGCATAACAACTGAATCATACTCTCTACTACTGGAATTGTCCCAAGAATGCTTTCAGTCTGTTTGCAGAAGATGAGTTCATATCCCAATATTTTTTAACAAATGTAAAAAATAAAAGTCCTTTATTTTAACTATGTGTACAGTAATCAATAGAATATCAAATATATGCAAAAATAATAGTCAAATGATAATCATAATCCCAGGGCCATTGAAATCTATATTTCATCTAGAAAAGTATGAGATGATAAAGATAATGATGATGATGTTAATAACAAAGTAATAATAAAGTAATAACAAGGTAATAATAATAGCTTGCTTTTATTTTAAAATTTCGGTTTTGTGATTCATTTTGCCTATATTTTCCTTTATGAACCATAATACATGATTACTTTGTGACTGTATATTCACTAAGTAGAATTAAATTGGGATTGTTCCCAAACTGGACCTCCTTCAGTAAGTCAGAGCCCATCATTAATCACTTAGCTATTTGGAACCAGATCTTTAGACACAGCTCTTGGCTTTTAACTCATTTGGAGTTAAAAGTTCCAGTGTTTAGCCCAGTGAAATAAAATCTAATTCCTTACAATACATCTATTAGGAAGAGGTGAATAAAACAATAGTTAAATCAGCCACATATGGTTCAACACTGGTCAACTTCACAATAAGCCAACATGAAATTTTCTGTGTAAAATTTTAGGTTTTGGTCAAAATCATTGCATAGGTCAACCCCCATCATCAGTATTACCTTCAGCAGCTGCAGAGCCCCTCAGCCTGCTGTTTAAGCAGCTGCTAATGAATGAAGATCACCCCAGCCGCCCTCCTGCTGCTATTCATTCACCCATTAGCATCTGTTTAAGCAGCAGGCTAGGGAAAGTAGCCGAACCCAATGGCTGTAACTGATGAGAGCTGTGGTAGGTAGGGCTAGAAGTCTGGCATCGCCAGTGCATGAATTAACCCCAATTCTGGAGTTTTGTAAGCCAAAATAATCAAAAAATATATGTCATACTCCATGGTAAGAAACAAGAATATTTGTGACACCTTGTTGGAACCTCTCAAAACCAAATACCAATAATATGTATAGACAGATAAAAGCAAAAATATAATTTTAATAACATTTCCTTTGTCTGGCTTCATTAAATATAATATTTTTCATATTTTTGAGATACAAATGTCATTTATATTTGAAAACATAATCAACCAATTTTATTGAGAATATTTCTAAAATGTATCACACATATATCCTTTATCTTCTTTGTCAGATTATATAAACCCTAAATTAAATCATTCAAACTCATCAAAATAATATTTAAGGGTTTCCTCCTCCTCTTGTACTATTACCAGTAATGAAATTTTGTATTTTTAATTGTTATTCTCTGCCAGGGGTTGACCATTTATGATCATAATAAACAGAAGAACATTTATTGGAAATTATGCAAGTTCTTGCATTAGAAAACCTTCTCAAATTATGAAAAGAACTGCAAGTGGGTCTTAGGGGATAAGAACCTGAGAAAGATTGAGCTAAACTTTGGATGTATATATATGGATGTATAGCAGGGTTATGTCCCAAGTGGACTAGAACTGTGGCCAATGAAAAATCCATAGAGCAGATTTGGAGATATAGCTCCCATAGTAAGTGAAAATAATGTTCATGAAATCCAATTTTGTAGAGGTTCTCAAAGCAGCATAGATTAGGGATCATGGCTATGTAACCCCTGTCAAAGATCAGGTTGACTATTATTCCTGGTCACTCAGTACCACTGGTTATCTAAGTGGGAATCCTGCAGGGCAGGAAAGTTAATGTATCACCAAGTGAGAAGAATCTAGCAGTAGATCCACCAAGTCTGTATCCTTTAAGGCCAAGAAGAATCAGATAGAAAGCAATCAGAAGTGCAGTTCTAGAACCCGATTCAAGAAAGTTTTGAAAACTTCATTATACAACAAGATCAAATTTTACTTTTATGGGCTATATTCTTTTCCAGTAAATTTATTTATTTTAATACACATTTAATGATACATTTAATAAACATTTATCAATCATGCTGAGGGAGAACAAAAGTGAAAAACCCTGGCAGAGACCAAAAAAACAACAACAACAACAACAACAACAGACAAAAGAAGTGAACACAACCTATGTTGATCTTCATTAAGTCTCCTCAGTTCCAGATTGTTCTCCATCCCTCCAAAATTTATCATTATTTTTTCCTGTCATCTTAGCCAATATGAGAGTTGTGAGGTGGTCCCTCAGAATTGTTTTAATTTGAATTTCTCTAATCAATAGTGATATGGAGTATGTTTTCATATAATTATAGATGATTTTAATTTCGTCATCTAAAAGTTTCTGTTCATATCAATTACATAATGGCTTGTATTCTTATAAATTAGACAGCTACAGATTCAAATAAATCATATTTTCCTATGCCCTGACTCCAAGATGTTTTCCTTCTTAGTTATCTGAGTAGAATTAGTGTCTTTTATTTATTTATTTTTTCAATGATAGGGAAGAGGTTTGGATGAAGAAGAAGGAAGGCAGGGCCCCTTATACCTGCGATTGGAATCACAGATCTGCCGAGTGGCTTGAACTCCCTACAATGGAGTTGGCAAAGTGTATTGAAGCATAAAAAAATAATGCAGAATTTTTGTATTCTTAATTTGTCATTGCAGCTTTAATTCCAACTATCTTTACAGAAAACTCTCTCCCATTTCCTTAATTCTAGGTCCTTCTCTTTGTTCTCTCTCTCTCTCTCTCTCTCTCTCTCTCTCTCTCTCTCTCTCTCTCTCTCTCTCTCTCTCTCTCTCTGTCCAGCCCCATCTGTGACCCTTTCTTTGTTTCTATCTCTCTGTCTTTGTCTATCTTTTTATCTCTTTCTGCATCTCTGTGTCTTTCTATCTTTGTTTGTCTCTGTGTCTGATTGTCTCTATATATAGAAGGTATTTTGTATATACAAATATGTATATAGAGATATACACATATATCTATACATATAAACATATGTATGTGCATAAATACATATATGTGTGTATACATGTATGCATAGTAAACTCCTTGAGGGCAGGAACTATCTTTTTTGTATACCCAATTCTTACCACAATTCCTGGCACAAAGTAGGTGCTTAGTAAATATTTGATCTTTGAATCTAATTCTAGAAAGCTGCCTCATTCATATAGATCTTCAGAAAATCATAAGCATTTCATACCATAGTTTTAAGGCCTGGTCACATATATAACTACTTTTACCATTTATTCTTACATGTATATTGTCTAAGAATATATGTATTCTTCTGTCTAAAACCAACAACAAGCATTATTTTTAATGAAGAGAAACTGGACACATTCCCAATAAGATCAGGGATAAAATAAGAATGCTCATTATTACCACAATTATTCATCATTGTACTAGAAACGTTGGATGTAGCAATAAGAAAAGAAAAAAGAAATAAAAGGAATTAGAATAGGCAACAAAGAAATAAAACTATCAGTCTTTGCAAATGATATAATGATATACTTAGAAAATCCTAGAAAATAATCCAAAAAGCTACTTGAAATAATTCTCAGCTTTAACAAAATTACAGGATATAAAATGAACCCACCCAAATCAGCAGCATTTTTATATATTACTGGCAAAGTCCATGAGGAAAACTTAGAAATAAAAATTCCATTTAAAATAATTGTGTAGACAAATTAAAATATCTGGGAGTCTACCTGCCAAGACAAATCCAAGAATTATATGAATATGATTATAAAACACTTCTCACACAAATAAAGCCAGATCTAAACAATTGAAAAAATATCAATTGCTCATGGGTAAAATAATATATCAAAAATGACAATTCTGCTCAGATTGTCCTATTTGTTCAGTGCCATACCAATCAAACTGCCAAAAATATTTTATATACAACTAGAAAAAATAATAACAATATTCATCTGGAAGAATGAAAGGTTAAGAATATCTAGGGAATTAATAACAAAACATACGAAGGATGGTAGCTTAGCAATACCAAACCTAAAACTATATTATAAAGCAGCAATCATCAAAACCATTTGGTACTGACTAAGAAATAGAGTGGTGGATTATTGGAATAGATTAGTTACACATGACATAATAATCAAGGTTTATATACTATTTAATAAACCTCAAAACTTCTGGAATAAGAATTTAGTGTTTGACAAAAATTGTTGGGAAAACTAGAAAGTAATATTTCAGACACTTGGCATAAACCTGCTTCTCACACCCCATACCAAAATAAGGTCAAAATGAATACATGATTAGAGCATAAAGGATAATAGCATAAACAAATTAGGAGAGCAAGGGATAATTTACCTATCAGATCTTTGAAGGGAGGAATTTATAACCAATGAATTAGGGAATATTGTGACATTCAAAATTAACAACTTTGATTACATTAAATTTAAAAGGTTTTGCATAAACAAAACCAACAGAAACAATATTAAAAGCAAAGTAAAAAGCTGAAAAAAAAATCCTTATAGTATTTCTGATAAAGGTTTTATTTCTAATATATATATATATATATATATATATATATATATATATATATATATATATATATATATATATATATATATATATATATATGTAACTATGTGAAATTTATAAGAATACAAGTCAATCCCCCAATTGATAAATGGTCAAAGGCTATTAACAGATATTTTTTCAGTTAACAAAATTAAAGCTATCTATAGTCATGTGAAAAAATTCTCTAATTTACTATTGATTAAATAAATGCAAATTAAAACAACTCTGAGATACCATCTCACATTTTTCAGATTGAGTAAGATGATAGGAAAAGGTAATGATAAGCTTTGGATGGCATATGGGAAAACTGGGACACTATTTGGTGGAGTTGTGAAATGATCAAACCATTCTGGAAAGCAATCTGTAACTATACCTAAAGGAGTATCAAACTGTACATATCCTGTGACTTCAGCAGTACCACTGTTTGGGTCTGTATCCCATGAAATCATAGATGAGGGGAAAGGATTCACATGTACAAAAATATTTGCAAGAGCTCTTTTCATGCCAATAGACTTGAAAAATGAGAAGAAGCCCATCAATTGGGGAATGGCTTAAAAAGTTGTGGTACATGAAGGTAATGGATTATTGATCTATTAAAAAAATGAACAAGCGGATTTTAGGAAGGACTGGAAAGATTTACTTAACTAACACTGAACAAAACTGGGAATTGATTGTATACAATAATAGCAAGAATTTGTTATGATCTACTATGAAATACTTAGTTCTTCTCAGTGGTTCAGTGTTCCAAAGAAATCCCAATAGAGATTGGACAGAAAATGCCCTCTGCATCCAGAAAAAGAACTATAAAGATTGAATGTAAATCAAAACACTCTATGTTTGCTTCTTTTTTCTGCCTTTTTTTTAATCTCTCCCATGGTTTTTCCCTTTTCTTGATTTTTCTCTCAAGTTGATTCATAATGCAATGTGTATTAAAATAAATAATTTAAAAATACAGAGGTATTTCATTTTTCTAAGCTGATTCTTAATATGTATCAAATATATTGAATGTATCAAATGCCTAATATGTGCCATATACTATGCTATGAGCTAAGGGCAAAAAGACAAATAACACAAAATATCTCTGATTTGAAGAAGCTTGTCTAAAAATTTTACCATAGTTTAAGAGGTTAAAGAACGCTATTCTCTACTACCCAATTCTCATTGTCCTAAGACTTCTTCAGCCCTAGTAGTCCATTGTCTCCTCCTTCCAGCCATTATCCAAGAAATCAGTACCTGGATAACACACCACTCATTTCTACCATCACCTGTATCCCTGTCAGATTTAGCAATACAGAATACCTGAAGCAGCAAAACATCTTCAGGGAAAGAGAAGAGATAGCTTTTGCTAAAGAAGTCAAATAATTACAAATTGTTAACTACGTGCACCATCACTTCTCTTTATACTGTAATAAAAATAAGACAAGCTTTTGTGATTATGAGTCAATAAATAGCATGCCCCCTAAACCGTCAGCCCTGCTTCTAGTTCATTCCCTGCCATCATCCAGGAAAGCAATTCCTGTGAAAATTCAGCCTGTCAAAAGTCTCTGCAGGTGGTAAGGCTTTCCTTTCTTAGCAGCCACAGCTATTAGACATATAAAAAATCAACAAAATCCTTCTGGGAATCATAGAATGGTTCAATATCAGGAATATGCATTGCTATTAATGGAATGCCACTAAAAATGCATTACTACTCTTCTACATCCTATGGAACTCTCCACATTTCTCTCTGCTCTCCAGTGAAAACTTCTGATATATATATTGACTGCCCCTTTTACAACATAAGCTTCTTGAGATGAAAGATTGTTTTACTTTTCCGCTATTGTCCCTAGCACTTAGCATAGGTTCTTATTAGCACACTTAAGGAACATTTAACAATATTATTCATTTATTTATCCACTTATTCATTATGGTTTATCATCGCTATGTGTTGGTATCATACATTACTAAAATATTATTAATTCCTTCATGACTATATACAAACCATATTTAAACTCCAAATCCTATCCCCTCCTCCATGCATAGCAAAATGATCTGTAAGGTATTAATTTTTTAAAATTGTTTTACATTGTATCTTTGTATTCTTCAATGCCTAGCACAGCATCTGACACATAGTAAGTAAAAATGTATATCATAACGATTCTCTGATCTACACTTCCTAAAAGCCAGATCTATCACATTTGACCCATCTTTAGAGTTATTCCATACCACTAAGGGTTTGGAGACAGGGCTGCAACCATTGCCTTAAATTTTCACTAATTGTTTTCCTCCTATTGTAGTGATTCGAGCAGATTGGTTCCTTTTAACATTTATATTTGCTTTTGCAAAGAAATATTTTTCAAAGGTGTAACCAGAGATAATCTTAATCTTCTCTGATCTCTAGAGAGGAAGGGGATTAGCTTCACATTTTAGCTCAATTCCTACATAGCATCCACTCAACCAAATTTGAAATCTAAAGTCTGTATTTACAAACTCAGATCTTGACTTCTCAGTGCTTCTCTGACTAGGAATTAGAAACATACCTGGAATCCTGGGTACCAAGGATGCCATGGCTAAAGCACTCATGTCACAACTCTATTCTTTACTGAGATCTTAAAAAGACAAGCATATTAAAACCCTATGCCTATTCCTCCGAACCAGAAGGCTGGGAGGAAATAAAGGTGACTACATGATATATTCACAAAGTGAAGTCCTTTCCCATTGGAATACCACTAAGAAGAGAATGAATATACTTAGGAAGACTATTTTGAAGAAATAGCCAGAAATTAATGGAGAGAAACTATTTCTACAAAGCATTATCTCAGTTCCAAGTCAGCAACTCCCTTGAACTCAAGTACCCGGTAGCTTAGTTTCTCAGGTTTTCTATGGCTCCCTGGCTGTTTATAGTACTCCTCCTTCAATTCTGGCTCCAAAATTACCATGGTAGGATAGAAACAAATACCTTTTGATTTATTTCTTAGAGCCGGATAAAAAGAGAGGAAGCAAGGAAGACAATATCATTTTCCTCTTACCAGTTTAGTTCATTTTCAATTTCTGGAAATAGTAGACAAGAGTTGTGAAATGAGCATAACAGAGAAGCAAAGAAAAATAATATAAAAAAAAAGAATAAACATCTCAATCTTACTAGTTGTAAAAACATAAGCAGCCAGTCAAACAAGGCTATTTTCATTCACATGGTAGGGAACACAACAGATTTTCATGCTAGGCAAACTGTGCATGCTCAAGGGTATATCCACGTTAGAAGAACTGGGCTTGTCCAGAGAGCCTAGCTTATATATTTGCATCATTTAAAATGTGTCATCTCTAGACAAATCTCCCTAATGAATATTGATGCTAAAATCTTAAATAAGATATTAGCAAAAAGACACCAGAAAATCATCCCCAGCATAATACATCATAATCAAGTAGGATTTATACCAGGAATGCAGGGCTGGTTCAATATTAGGAAAACTATCAGTATAATTGGCCATATTAATAAATAAATTAATGAAAAATAATATGATAATCTCAATAGATGCAGAAAAAAACATTTGATAAAATCCAACATCCATTCCTATTAAAAACACTTGAGATTTTAGGAATAAATGGACTTTTCGTTAAGATAATCAGTAGCATGTATTTAAAACCATCAATAAGCATCATATGTAATGGAGAAAGATTGCAATCATTCCTATTAAGATCAGAAGTGAAACAAGGTTGTCCATTATCACCATTACTATTCAATATTGTATTAGAAACACTAGCTCTGGCAATAAGAGTGGAGAAACAGATTAAAGGAATTAGATTAGGTAATGAGGAAACCAAATTATCACTCTTTGTGGATGATATGATGGTATATATAGAAAACCCCAATGATTTAACTTAAAAGCTATTAGAAATAATCCACACTTTTAGCAAAGTAAATCCACATAAATCATCAGCATTCTTATATGTCACTAATAAAGTCCAACAGTTAGCGTTACAATTCCATTTGAAGTAACTATTGATAGTATAAAATATTTTTATACTGATAGTATAAAATATTTAGGAATCTATCTGCCAAGGGAAAATCAGAAACTATATGAGCAAAACTACAAAACACTTTTCACACAAATTAAGTCTAATCTAACCAATTGGAAAAATATTAAATGCTCTTGATAGGGTGAGCAAATATAATAAAGATGACAATGCTACTTAAACTAATCTATTTATTTAGGGCTATGCCAATCAGACTCCCAAAAAACTATTTTAATGACCTAGAAAAAATAACAACAAAGTTCATAGGGAAAAACAAAAGGTCAAGAATTTCAAGGGAATTAATGAAAAAAAAATCAAATGAAGGTGGCCTAGCTGTACCAGATTTAAAATTATATTATAAAGCAGCGGTTACCAAAACCATTTGGTATTGGCTAAGAAATAGACTAATTGATCAGTGGAATAGGTTAGGTCCAAAGGACAAAATACTTAGTGTTTGACAAACACAAGGACCCCAGCCTTTTGGAAAAGAACTCAATGTTTGACAAAAATTGCTGGGAAAATTGGAAATTAATATGGCAGAAACTAGGCATTGATCCACACTTAATACCGTACACCAAAGTCAGGTCAAAATGGGTTCATGACCTAGGAATAAAGAATGAGATTATAAATAAATTAGAGGAACATAGAATAGTTTATCTCTCAGACCTGTGGAAGAGGAATGAATTCATGACCAAAGAAGAACTAGAGATCATTATTGATCACAAAATAAAAAGCTTTGATTATATCAAATTGAAAAGTTTTTGTACAAACAAAATCAATGCATATAAGATTAGAAGGAAAACAATAAACTGGGAAAAACATTTTTACAGTCAAAGGTTCAGATAAAGGCCTCATTTCTAATATATATATATATATATATATATATATATATATATATATATATATATATAAAAGAAATCGAGCCAATCTCCAATTGATAAATGCTCAAAGGATATGAACAGACATTTCTCAGATGAAGAAATTGAAACTATTTCTAGTCATATAAAAAGATGCTCCAAATCATTAATAATCAGAGAAATGCAAATTAAGGCAACTCTGGGATACCTCTACACACCTGTCAGATTGGCTAGAATGACAGGGAAAGGTAATGCAGAATGTTGGAGGGGATGTGGTAAAACAGGGACAATGATACATTGTTGGTGGAACTGCGAATACATCCAGCAATTCTGGAGAGCTATTTGGAACTATGCTCAAAAAGTTATCAAACTGTGCATACCCTTTGATCCAGCAGCATTGATACTGATTTTGTATCCCAAAGAGATCTTAAAGAAGGGAAGGGGACCTGTATGTGCAAGAATGTTTGTGGCAGCCCTCTTTGTAGTGGCCAGAAACTGGAAACTACGTGGATGCCCATCAATTGGAGATTGGCTGAATAAATTGTGGTATATGAATATTATGGAATATTATTGTTCTGTAAGAAATGACCAACAGGATGATTTCAAAAAGGCCTGGAGAGACTTACATGAACTGATGCTGAGTGAAATGAGGAGGACCAGGAGATCATTATATACTTCAACAACAATACTGTATGATGATCAATTCTGATGGACGTGTCCCTCTTCACCAATGAGATGAACCAAATCAGTTCCAGTAGAGCACTAATGAACTGAACCAGCTACACTCAACGAAAGAACTCTGGGAGATGACTATGAACCACTACATAGAATTTCCAAGCCCTCTAATTTTGTCTAATTTTTGTACACTATTTCAAAGTCCGATTGTTTTTGTTCAGCAAAAGAACCTTTTGGTCATGTATACATATATTGCATTTAATTTATACTGTAATTTAACATGTATTGGTCGACCTGCCATCTGCGGGGGGGGAGGGGAAGGAGGAGAAAAATTGGAGCAAATGGTTTGGCAATTGTCAATGTTGTAAAATTACCAATGCAAATATCTGGTAAATAAAAACTATTTAAAAAAAAAAGAAACAAAAATGTTGTCATCTCAGTAAATAATCAAGGATATATTTTAAATCAGTTATTATCACAAATCTTCAGTGTCTTTTCATTTGCTTTTCAACTGCCATACAGTAAAGTCTCAAAAAAGCCAATACTATATTATCATATACAGTCCCATATGTACAGATGAAAATCATAATTATCTCTAAATTCAAAGTTTTGCCAATTTTCAGAACAAGGAACATTCGAAGAAGTTCTACAAATAAGAAACTGAACTAAGATGCATTTTACAATGTTTACCAACTATCTTAGTTTTAACCTTTTAAGGCATTTGCCAATACTCAAACACAAAAAAGAGAAAAGATAAAGAAATCTGGTTTGCATCATCTCATTTGCAATCCTAACTCTCAAGTTACATAATTTCCAGAGTAAAGAGATTACCACTGACACCAGAAACTGAAAAGGACAAAACCAAACAGAACAAGACACATAATACCAGTCATGTCTTAGAGATCCAGAAAGAAGAGGTATGACCTCATTTTATAGTACTCAAACTTTAGCTAAGGTATGATTTTCATTCTCTGGACATATCAGGACAGTAAAAGGATCTGTGTGACATTTGCATTTATTTTTTCTATGCTTTTGTGGAATGTTCCTCTAAGAATGTAATCTTTTGGGGGCCAGCTATCATTGCTTTTAGATCATTGTACCACCAGTAATATAGTATAGTATATAAACATATGCAACAAATAAATATTGATTGAATTGAATTATGAAAATATATTTAAATGTGATAAAATTTGGCTCCCCATATAATTTGGAGAATTATTTTGTGATAAGTCATCTTTCATAACTAAGCATATAGGTTCAAAACTTGTGGTGGATATATAGAAGCATAGATTTCAAAAGTAAAAATATGGTCAAATAATTTTGCTTAGGGTTGTTGTTAAGTAATAATCTTGTTTTTTTTTTTTTTTGTTTTTTATGTAGGAAAAGTTAGTATTAATTTGTCCAGATCCTATCTTGCAGAATTCTTTGTGAAGAATAACATGGCTTTACAAGATAGTTGGCTAGAGTTCACGGTGCAGTGTGTATACTTGGAACCAAGCAAGGATAATTGGTCTACAAAAGGGCTCAACTTCATTAACACAGTCATCTATCCAACTGAGCTAAACAACTACAGATTGTGAGTAAGCAAATTGAATTATTCCCTTGAACCAGACAGAAAATGCGTAACAAATTAGAATAGTGATCAGGAAATTTAACGATTTAAAAAAATGCACAGAGATTATGATGTTGAGTTTAAGATCCAAACTCCAGAAAAGACAGTTTTGGTTATTGTTCCATAAGCCAGTGATCTGAATTCCAAACCTGGACATTTGGTAAATGTGACTATTGATTATGAGCAAGAATGAGTGAGAAATTATGAATGGCCTCAACAAAAGTCAGTTCCCATTATTGGAAACCTATTCAGAGAACGTGGTCTGCTCATGCTCAGTTTGTAGCTTCAATATCATAGGAAATTTATGGCCTATTAGTGCTTCATTTATATCATCTGTAATTTGGTGCTAACAAGAATAGTCATGTTCTATTTCCTGGTTCCTTTTTACAAAAGCAATTTATAAATTTTAAAATACTGTATAAATGTAAGTTCTTATATAAAAGTGATTTGAAAAGTATAAAACCATTGAAAGTTATACTTTGAATTTACTTTATATTTCAAAGGAAATGTAAGGTATCTGTAATTGAAATTGGAATTTTCATATACAATTCTTATTTCCTATTCCATTTTGTATAAAGAAATGCTTGTGTTATTTTGCTTTTTAAGTGAGGAACAAAAATGTCGAATTCACTTACAACATTTTCCTGTTAAAACAAACAAACAAAACAAACAAACCTGGACTCGGGTTTGGAATTCAGGAAGATCTGGAATCAAGATCTACTTCTTATACATGCTGGCTTTAGGGACTTTCTTCCAAAAGTCAATAAGCCTTAGTGCTCTAGTTCAGCAATCAACTTCATTGAAAGAGTAAGTTTCCCTACTGGGAACTCCTGCTACCAGTGAAATCATAGTTCTAATAAAAAAAGAAAAAAAAGAAAAAGTACTATATGTCTATTGAATATTGCTGTGATTTTTAATATTGCAACCATCACAGCCCCTTCTACATATACATAAAAAGGAAAATATTAGATAAGAGTGCTTCAACCTTATACCAAGTGTAAACAAGTCCACTGGTATAGAACTTTTTTCTCACTAGTAGAGAAAAAATGTCCTGGCCTGTGTGAGAAGTAAAGTGTAGCTGGTGAGATAGAGAACTCCAGGACTTTTCAACCTTCTTCAAGTGTCATTTATGGGCCTGCAATTGTCTCAGTTGCTTCTAACTTCAGTTTTCAAATGGAAACATTGAAGAGGCCATCCTCACTTCAGGTTAGTAAAAGAAAAGAGTCCACGAAGACATGAGCAGGAATGACAGTCTCTATCACATCTCTATGCCCAGCTTATATCTTGATATTAAGGAATTTATCCTTAGATGAGGTTTAGAACTCTCTCAGTTAAACTGAGTTAGCCAGCATGTCTTCTAATAAGAAAACTCTTTCATATCATTTTATATGTACATATATTCCTGTGTTTCCCTTCTCTGATTTCTATTTTGCCACAATTTAGAAAAAAAAAATGGGTTTATTATCTAAGTATTATGGGGTTTTCTGTTATTAATATGGTATTTGTAGGGGGAAAAAGATATGGTTATAAAGCTTTGGATCCTACTCCTTACCAATAATGAAATAAATATCAGAAATTTGCTTGAAACTGATCATATTCCCCAGACTTATAACACTTGAGGGAGCCAATAGATAAAATTCAGGTACGGTACTCCTCTATTTAAGGAAAACACAATTGTGTCTGGCCCTAACTTCCTGTTTATCTACCTGAAAAGAAGTAAAGTATCCCTTAAAGATGGATAGAGGCAGAAGAAGTTAAATATTCTGCTTCCATTCAAGTCTCATAAAGAGACATAAAAAAGACTCTCATCCTACATATAAACAAACAGACCCTGGCAACATGTGGAGCCTTACCACACAAGAAACTTAAGAAATCTGTAAAAAGAGTTGGCTTAAAGCCAAAACAAAAAAAAAAATTATCAATTTAGTATCAAAACCTTCCAAATAAAAATAAAAGGAATATGTCACCAAGTGTTAAAATAGAAAATAACCTCAGAGATCATCCATTCCAAAACCCTTATTTCTTCAAAAAAACTGAAGGCCATAAATACTGTTACTTGCACAAGGACATGAAGTTTATTGAGGAAAAGTAGACACTATAAATTTAGATCTCCTAACACTGTCCAGGAACCTTTGCATAAACCTTGGTACTATAGAACAATTCAGAAGTAGGTATTATGTCAGTTTATTCCTTCTTGTTATACTAAAACATCAATGTTTTAACTAATTTAATTAATTAATTTAAATTAATTAAAATTTAAAATATAGTAAGATTTATTTAAAATGTTCTATAATTTTACTTTGCTATTGTTGTGATTATAACAATTATTTAAGTGACACAATTTCTTGAAATATTCATAGAAACTTGACTCCATTAAGTTAAAAGGAAAGAGAATGCAATTGTGATTAAAAAAAAGAATGAAACAAAAGAAGATTTTATAAGAATTAAATTAAATTATGTACTTGAAGATACTCGGGGTAAAATCATTTATTACTTCACTGATCCATTATTTTCTTTCTGTTTTCTTCCCTTGCTTGCTGAAAAAAAATTAATTTCTAAATAAAATATTGTCTATAACTAAAATGTTTTCTTTGCAAATATTATCCTTATTCAAAAAAGAAATTGTCTTATAAAGAGGAGAAACTCCAGAGAACTGGTATTTGAATAATAGTTATTAGAATACTAGGGGGCTGTAAAAAGAAAAAAAATGCATTGATTTCCTTCAGTGTCTGTTGGTTGTTGTTTCTCCTTTCTTTTTGATGAGGACCAATGACTTACAAAACTAAAGTCTTAATTTCTGCATGAATTGGAATGAGGCAGAACTATAAAAAGTTATCAGCCTTACTCTCTTCAAGAGTCAATGAAATACAGTGGCAATTCAAAATAAAAAAGATGGCTGACAGTGACCAGGGATGCAGGATACTCTTAATGTCTTCAGTGTGTGTTCAAGCTTTAAATGCTCCACAGCATCTGTGTCAGCCACCTTCATGATCTTTGGAACAAACTACTTATCATCTGTCCTTTTCTCTGGAGAAAGGTTTCATATGATTATGGTAAATAACTCTCTAACTTACTAACAAGTTTGAGACCCATAGATTACCCTCCACCTGGTTTAGTCTTTCTGCCAAGACTGTATATTAAAGTGAAACTGCTGTGTATGGCACAACTTCTTGGAGGCACCTGTGAGAATAAAGCCATAGGTGAATGACAAGTTCTGAAAAGTGCTAAGCATTCCAGAAGAGCTTGATTTCTTGACCAAGTTATATATCCTTCCAGTGATGAGGTGGTAGTAGATAGAAATAATTGAGCCTAAAGACAGAAAGATGTAAGTTCTAAGTCTAGTCTCAGACATTTCTTAGTTACATGACCACGAACAAGTCACTTCAAAACTCTTATTGACCTCAGTTATCTCTTCTATAAAATGTGATAATGAAAATATCTACCTCCTATGGTTCTTATAAAATTCAGATTATATAAAGTGTTTTGCTAAATTTAAATATATATGTACATATATATATATATATATTTATATATATAGATACAGATAGATTGATAGATATAGCTGTATATGTGTGTTAACTATTATTTTTATTATTATGATTGCAACTCTCTATGTTATAATACATAAGAAAAGTATCTTAAAGAGATAGATTGTGGAACACATGTACATATTCTGTAACTTAGATATTCTTCAATTGGTTCTGGTTGATTAAGCATATATAGGAGAGGAGGGTTTTTGTTTAGCAGTGTAGTCATTCAAAAATTTACTGTGGACATCAGCTACAGCATCTGCTAATTTATTGCTGAATGATTGTAGTGACTTCTTAAATCATGTAATCCCATGAAATGAAAGATTTCTCCAACTTTCTGAGAGGGTATTACTGATAATTTTAAATCAAGATCTACTCAAGAAGATCTACTCAACACAGCATCAATATCCTAGGGAGCAAGAACTTCAGAAGGAACTTATAGGACTCTAATCCATAGGTTAGATATTTCTGACATATCTAGAAAAGAACTTGGGTGAATAATGCTATGTAAGAACTTAGTTAATGTTTGAACTAATCTTCTAACACTATCCCAGAGACCAAAGTAATGTAAGGGGGGAATTATATTTTTTTAGATATGTGATTGTAAATGCTTTATATTTATATTTGGTATGTCTTTATATATTCCTTAGTAAAAGCTATCTGATATTAAATGGTTAAATGGAGTTAGGTTGCAAATCATTGAGTTCCTAAAACTTGAAGGAATACAGGTATGTGATAGGTGAAATCTGAAATAACTGATTAAACAAAGATTTGAGCTTCTAAACGTATCAATTTTTAAGCAATGCATGCCAATTGCATAACAAATAAAGACAAGTTATCCTCCACTTGGCATTGGTCTCCAAATACAATAGAATTAAGTTTTTATGAATTAAAAGAAAAGAATCAGTAGAATATCAACCAGGATACAGGACTGGGTAATTTCATTTCTTACAGAAGAAAAGATTAAGGGCTTTCTGGATTTAGTGAGAAGGGAAAAGAAAACAAAATCAGAAAAAAAAATTTCCCATTCCCTCTTCCACATGTCTGTATTCAATAAAAGGAACAAGAAAAAATAATAGTGACCAGTAAAGAGCCAGTTTTCAAATAAGACATATGAGTTCCTTGAGATATATAATTATGAGAATACTCTTTGCATCAATAGTCAAATCTTCCTGGGTTTCTGGTCAGCATAAGCTAAATACTTAGTTAAGAGTCTTTGAGGTAGAGGCAGTCTAGCTTCCTAGACGTGCAGAGTAAGTTCAAATAATGCAATAAAGTGTTCCTATAATTGTATAAAGTTTTCTCATAAGACACAAATTAATTAATTAATGCCCTTAATTAAATAGAAGGGAACTGAACTAGTTCCAAAATTAAGTCAAAGATGGCATCAGTATGATTCACTCAATTCCCACAATTTTATTAATTTGTGCATGTTTGAGCCAATGACAATAGAGAAAAGGTGCCCCAATGTCTCAGAACACTCTAGGACCAGATGGGAAAAATATAACACACCTGACTGCTACAAATGTGAATTTAAGCAAGTCACAATCTCTTTATGTCTTAATTTCCCAAACTAGAGTATGTGGAGATCAGATAGTATAATATCTAAACTTATTCATAGCTCCAATTTCTTTGCAATAACAGGTTAAGAATGTTTGTTTCATCCTACAGACAAAAGAAAACCATTTTTAAACAAGGAAGCGATATGATCATCTCAGCAGAGAGCATTTTAGCCTTTCCTCATACTCATCCTCTTACTTCTCTCCCTCTCTCCAACATACATACACTATTGGAACAGGCACAGAATTGACATACCTTTTTTTCTGGAGTCCATATTAGTATTTTGGAACTTTTATCCAACCATATTAGGAAATTCTGAAAGAACTTTTCTCTGGAATAAGGTTATAAACCCTATGTGCCTTTGCAGTCATTCCTTCCTCCCGCATGACAGCAGTGTGGAACCAAGCAATCAGATGTGGTAAAAAAAAAAAAAAAATACACAACTTCCAGCATGATCCTCTAGGTTGCTACTTTCTGATATAGCAAATAATACTTCATTTTCTCCTTTCTATGCAAGAAAGTAGAAGGATGTGTGGAACTTTTTTGGTATGGAATTTTTCACTTTCCTTCAACATAGAGATACATCAATCATTTTAATCTAAGGACTTGCAAGAGTTCCCCCTTCCCAGCTTGTACAATTCATAATGGCAAAATCTCTAAGTCTCATGTTTCTTTCATATGAAACCAGCACTATTGAGTTAGGCAACCCCATCTCTGTATCCTTGGTGCATAAAGTCAGGTGCTGTTGCCTTGAGGATAAATAGGAAAAGCAAAGCTATGAATTTCCTTGTGGTCCTCCAAGATACTGGTGGAATTGGGGAGAGGTATGAATTAAATATCCCACATTACTACATTGCCAGATGGAACCATTATGAGCAAAGAAGGTTTGGCAAGGATGTGGGGCAATTGGACTTAACTCTGCCCCAAGTGGGTTGGTCTGGGACCCATCTGTGGGCCCACAAGCAATATCAACTCTTGAGCTGGTTAACACTTCCTCTACAGTGGTGTTGTCCACTGCATCCATTTTTTCTGGAACAGGCCATGTTCCTGCTTGACACAATGATGGTAAATAATAACTGGAGCAACTCTAAAGAGCCTGATACACTGTCACAGATTTCACCCTCCCCCAGCAACATGACTATGTCCCCTGAACCAGGGAAGGCTAGTAGGCTCTGTTCTTCTGCTGGCATGGAGCAGCCCTGGTCTACAGAAGACAAGTATCCTGGTACTAAAGTGTTCAAGCTGCTGCTCACAGTGCCACCATAGGCAAAATAATGAGTAACCCATCCATCACCAGAAAGTAAAGGTCATTGCTGGCATTTACTGAAGGTCCCTGGAGAGGAAATGTATCTTGAATTTGATCTAGAATATGCTGACTAGAATTGCCAAAGAAGTACTAGATGATAATGGTTTATGTGAACACCACAATTTTCCATGTTGCCAGTAGGGTTTTGTGGGGATTGGGCCAGATTTGCTCTGAATTTATGCAGAAAACTTTATAGGAAAGAAACCATTCTCTGTACTGGCAGGTGATGAACTTGTAGTCACTAGTGAGGCTGTAACCAGGATCACAATAGAACTCAATCACAGTCCCCAGATTGAATTGGTTGCAAGGCCTTGGCTAGTAAATATAGTGTTTGTGATTCATGATAGGTGCAAATGCATGATAAAGCAAGGCAGCTGGGTAAACTATATGACCAGATAAGATTGTAAAAGCACTCGAGATATTTGACCCCTCTAGATTAAATCCTGGGAAGCAGTGGTAGGTTATCATTGCTTCCATAGAGAAGTTGAACTGGTATTCAGACATGTTTACATGTCCATAAGCAGAAAGCAAAGGTCTCAGGCAACCTTGGCAAATGGGACGATTACCCTCCAGGAGCCATCACTGAAACACCTCAATACCATGTTGTACAAGTCAGGATATCTGATTTTGAATCCTCCATGACACCTGATTATCAACTTTTCCCCATGTTTGTATGTCTTATTATCAATATCAGCATCTTCAATGTAGGGAAGTTGGCAATCTGGTAGTCACACCAGTTTATCAGTTGGTATGAAGCTTAATGAACCATTCAAGTATTTCATACACAGTTTTTTTGGTGGGTCCCTAAGCTTGTTTTCTTCTTGGCAGTGAAATCGAGCTACAAAGTCTTCAAAGAAAACACCCTCAATGGGGGTTCCAAAGCCATACTCTGGGATTCCTGAGTCAGCACAAGCATGAAGATTATCAAACTAATCTGAAAACTGAGCAGGGCCAAAGCCCTGCACTACCTGAAACCACAAAACTACTCAGGGGGAATTGATGCTGGGCCTGCTGCTGCTCTAAAAATGCATATCCACTGCTCGGGTTCATTCCATGATACATCTTTTATCCACAGAAAGCGTCCGGCTTGCAAGAGTCTGTGTCCATTAGGGTGCAGCAACAGCAGAGACAAAAGAAGATGTACTGGATTTGGGGCAGAGGGGCAGGGAAGTTAGAACCCAAGAAGGATGGAAAAGCACCATCATCCTGCCCCATGGATGTAACTTTGTAACCTACTCCATTATCAGAGTATTGGCTCAACTAGCACTTACATCTGGGCCCTGTTAGTATTTTTGTCTGTGATTCTCTTCCTAAATAAGTGATTGAACACTATTCTTGAGATGAATATGTCAAAGCTTAGGTGCAACTTTGAATTTTAGAGATCCTGGAGTCCAGTGGAAAAGTGATTGTTTATAGAAGCAGCAATAGGAGTGAACTGGTGGCAAGAAAAGCTTCTGTAATTAAGAAGCTAACCTCCAAAGGATGACCCCAGCCTAGTCATTCTTTCAGCATATGATTACCAGGAATAGTTTATATGGTAGCATGCCTAGATATGAAAAATGTCTAATTATCGCCTTGAAAACTGATTTAAAGTTCTGAGGAAATTTGAACATCAATGTCCCAGCAAGTTTTACATGTAGTTATAAGATTAATTCATAAATTCTGGGATAAGGGGTTTATTTTTGTTTGTTTTTATGTGAGATTGTGAGACCCTATATTTAGGATTCCTTTTTGTCTAGGAGTTAATTAGTTGTCCTTTATTGTATACACTCTACCTTTTCATTCCTTCTTTTTGGAGAGACCTTACATGTGAGCTATAGGTAAAGTCTTACACAAGGATGCTGGGGTGGGAAACAGTGTTCCAGAAGTTTAAGATAAGGGAGTATCTTACCCTTCATTTGAGTTCAGGCCCCTCATGATTGAAACTGGTCAAATATCTTTCATGTACATAGCAGAATGTAGTACAGTACCCCAATCCCTACATTCTCAGTAAAGATTGTGATGTCTTCCTTTTCAGGAGGTTCACATTATGTAAAGTGATCTAATTTGCAACAGTGTTTCCATTCAGTAGAATTCCAATTCTTTGAACATAGGAATTATTCTTCATTCTTTTCCTATATCCCTTGGGAGAGGTTTAAATAAATAGGGGAAAGGAGTAAGTATTTGTATAGCTCTTGTTATCTGTCAATCACTGTGCTAAGCACTTTATGAATATTATCTCATTCCATTCTCAACAACCCTGGAAGATAGGTGCTGTTTTTAATGCCCAACTTAAAATTGTAGAAAGTGATGAAGATATAGGCTGAGTTGGCCAGGCTCACATGGCTAGTAAGTGAGACTGGGTTTGAACTCACAACTTTTTGATTTCAAGTTTAGTGCTGTATGCACTGTGCCGCTTACACTTGGATTAACTCTCACACTCTGAAAATGCCTACAATAGCCATTGAAAACTAAGACTTTGTGAAGAAAACCCGGAATTTGCTGGTCAACTTTGCCCACAAAGAGATTACTCTGGGCCCCAATTGTAAGACAAGGAGAAAATAAAACCAATCATATTTTTTTTGTGGCTGAAAAGTTCTTGAGAGCCCAGAGAACTTTCTTAAAGACTGCTTTTAAGACTGTTTGTGACTTTTATCTGCTTTTACTGTCCTAAATTGTGGATTGTAATGCCCCTTAAGGCTTTTGTATATTTTTATTAATATAATTGTTTATCTAAGATATTGAGATCTGAGTGTTCACTGGACATGAAACCATGGACACCTTAGCAAGTAGAATATTATCTTTCCATGATTTTTAATGTCAGGGTGGGTGACAAGTGGAATAATACAGATAACACTTCCAACATTGAAAACACATTTATAAACTATTTTCTTGGAGAGGTACTAGTGTCAACAAAGGTTAAATGACTTGAACATAATCATGCAGATTATATTTATAAGAAGTAATACTTCAAGCCTAAGTCTTCCAAACTCCAAAATCAGCTCATTATTCAACTAATTCATGCCTTTGAAAATAATAAGCAATTGATATATGCTTGGTGGATTTTACTGAATTAATTGTGAGCGATTTTGGTTAGAAATTGGTTTTGCCCTTTTATCAATTGGCAATGCTTACCATAGTACCTGATACGAAGTAAGTGATTAATAAATACTTGTTGACTAGACTGTACTTGGTAGCTCATTAGATTGTGGAATGGGAAAAATGAAAGTGAAAAAACAACAACAGCAACAACAACAATAATAAGCCCTTAAGTTTTGAGCCTGAGTCACTTGCAGGATGATAATATCATTAAAAATGAAGAAGTTATAAAGTGATATACGTTTGGATGTGTGAAGTAGGTAAAGTCCCCTGAAGTATAGCAAGTAGAGCACACACACACACACACACACACACACACACACACACACACACACACATACACACACATATATATATATATATATATATATATATATATATATATATATATATATATATATATATATATATGTTAAATTAAATAGGACAGTAAGTGGGAGTTCTTTATAGAGCACTTGGCATTTATGATTTTGTTAAACATTTGACAGCTGTTTATAATATTAGAACACTAAATAATACTTTAATTGTCAAGATAAAATATAATGAAATCGACATATATTTATTTCATTTTTCACCAAGTGGGGAGACGATCTTCAACCTAATTAAAGTGTAGCTAAGATACTGAACAAGTTAGTCCATTAAACTGAACAAACTGAAACTGCATATTATAGAGTCTAGTCCATAACAAAGTCTCCAGCAAACTTTCCAATTTCTGCTAGAAATAGCATTGGCAAACTTGGGATAGATTCTCAGCCACAGGAAATATGGAACCATCCCAGGAGTTTGAAGATGGTATTCTCCAAAAGTCATTTTGGTTGTTTTTCTTGGCAAGGAAGTGTGCAAAACAAAATGCTGAGAAACCCCTTTTGCCCCCACCCTTAGAATCATAGATATTAGAGTTGAGAATGATCTATTAGATCATCCATTTCATTCTCCTGCCAGCATGGGAGAAGTAATTGAAGCTATACTTCCTGCTGATTTCACCCTGCCTAGCTTATGAATATTGGTAATAAAGCATTATAGAACAAGCAAAATTAGCTGGCACCTTCCAAAAAAGGGGAGGTTTAAAAAACTCCTCAGCTTATGGGCTTTTCATTATCCAACTCTCAAATCAATCCAGGAGTTTTCCCATTTAATGTTGCTGTGACATGAATGGTAAACAACCTAGATCCAGTACCTATGGGAAGATATAGCCAGGCTGTCAAAAGTTGATTGGCTTACTCTGAACCCACACCCACCTAATGATATCTAAGGGAAGACAGGTGTCCTCACTCTGTCTACTCCTGTCATGGAAGGGCTCTTTGTTAAGTTACTTTGTGGCTTTATCTGTCTCGAGGAGAAATGAAGAGTGAATGGATTATGTACCATGTCAGTGTCCTGTCTTTTGCATAGGTGTAAAGTATGACAATCACTAATTTAAAATGTCTCACAGCTTGAGACAGATATAATCTTTCTCTCGATGAAGCTTCCACATGTAATTTGAAGGGAAGCATGAGTCACATCTCTCATGTGTCTGATATTTTAAAAGATAAAAGCATTTCTCAGAAGGGATAAACTTCAAAGTTTACTAGATACAGTCAGGCTCATCTTTTGGAACATGAAAATTTGTGAGCACACAGTGTAGCATTTCTTAAATGTGTTTATATCTGTGTTTATGATCGTAGTGTAGAATGCCCCCAAAGCTGATCTCAGAAACTCTAAAACCTAGTAGCATGCATTTCTGTAGGAGAAGTATTTTCTTTACATACATTGAGAGACTCATCTGGTATAGCTTAAAGAAAAATGGACCTGAAGTCATAGGTGTTGGATTTATGTCTCACTACTACCATGTAGGAGCTATGTATAATAAAATGCTACAAATGCTTATAATAGGTGTATTTTTGAGGAAAATGTTTTATAAATATCAAATTAGCTTTCAAAAGTGAATTGTTTCAACTATTCATTCTTTATTATATTGTTTTCTTTATCTAAGAAAATCACAAAATTATAGAGCTAGAAAAGGGCATTTAGTTTTAGCTATCTACACCTGTGTACCCCAGCTCCAAAGGCTATTGGTTTAGGCCTCTTTCTTTATTGACTGAGATTAATGCTACACACCTGTGTGAGGAGTCAAGTAGAGTTGCCAAGCATACCATAAAAAAGAGTTCTTCAGTCTTCAGGATCCTTTTCAAGTATTTTCAAGACTCTTCAAATTCTTCAATAACTTTATTCCTTTTGGTTCCCAACTCTTAGGGAAAAAAAGATAGAAGATTCCAATCTCACTTCAAGTTTCTGAAGGAAAAGACTCTGAGAAGAGCATGACATGAGAGAAAATCTCTTTCTCTAAAATGTCCCTATTCCCAGCTTGCTATATACTTCAGGGGACTTTCCCTTGGCTAAAATTTAGAATTTATTTAAAGTGAACTATCATTCTCTGAATGGGAAAGCTCCTTCATTCTATAATGTCAGGTCCATATATCTTTTTTCTGACTTTCATTTTGCTATTTTTTTGGATAAATGAGATACTTGGCTAAGTGTAATATATATTAATTATAGAGATCTCATTAGGAATAAAGCCTTGAATATAAAGCTTGGGGGTTTTCCGGTTCCTTTCTTTATTAAAGGAATGACAAACTCAGCAGTGTCATTATTGGGTCTATATCCAAAGAAAATCATAAAGGAGAAAAAAGGACCCACATTTGCAACAATGTTTCCAGTAGCTCTTTTTGTGGTAGCAAAGAACTGGAAAACAAGGTAATGCATAAATTGGAGAATGGCTCAACAAGTTGTGGTATATGACGATAATGGAATATTATTGCTCTGTAACAAATTATAAACAAGCTGGTTTTAGAAAGGCCTGGAACTATTTACATAAATTGATGTTGAAGAAATCAAGCAGAACCAAGAATACATTGTACACAATGACAGCAAGAATGTGCAATGATCAGCTATCAAAGACTTCTCAGTGGTTCCCAATCTCAATAGATTTTGGACAGAAAATGTCATCTGCATCCAGAAAAAGAATTAAAGAGACTGAATGTAAATCACACATGCTATGTTCATTTCTTTTTTTTTTCTGTTTTATTGTCTCTCCCAATGTTTTTGCTTTTTATTTTGATTTTTATCTCCCAACATGATTCATAAGGTTTATTATTATTAATAAAATACTATAATATATTATAATATAATATAATATAATATAATATAATATAATATAATAATAAAATTATTAAATTTTAAAATAAATAAATTTACTAGGAAAAAGAAAAGATATGACAACCAGATTGAAGAAAAAAAATCACATCTCCTAGACAAATGTCATTTAAGGGATCAAATAAATATAATTCTGACCTAGTAGTCCTCTCTGGGGGGAAAAAAAAAAAAAAAAAAAAAAAAAAAAAAACAGTGACAAACTTCTGATCCCATATTCTGTTTTTGTTTGTTTGTTTTTTCTTTTTTCTTTTTTTTTTCCTTCTGGCAAGAATTAAACTTTTTTTGGAGGAGAATAGGAAGAAAAAGAGTAAAGGTGTTTTTTATGCTTTCCTTGGAGTCATACAATAATACCCATATGTGGCACATAGAAGATAGCCCTTACTACACTTGCTGCATTACATTATGAAAAATTGTTCATTTAGTCTCCATTTTAGGCCACCTTCATGTTATGCTGCCTCTACGCCCACCAGTCTCTCTACTTCCCATTCTTGAACACTGTGCTCTTGATTAGTGATTATTCTCCAAAATGAGCCAACTCAGATCCACAATATTACTGGAGCAATGTATTCCACTGCATGAATATTCTCCTTTTCCAATATACTTCTAACTCTGGGAATAGCAATCAAAACAATATCCCCTAAATAAAACAAAATGCCCTAAAAGGAATATGTGAATCAATTATTCTGTCTTTTAATAAACATTCCTGTGACTTCCGAATGCTAAACACCCCTCTCTGCCCATAATACATTTCTATTTGTTGTTTTCTCTTGTTAAAATATAAGTTTCTTGAGAACAAGAACTATATTGTATATTTGTTTCATTTTGTTTTTGTTTTTTGAACTTGTATCTATAGTTCATAGTGCATAGCACAAGGCTATACTGAAGGCACAAGGTAAACTCCAATAAATGCGATTTCATTAATTCATTCACTTTTGGGTAAATTCCCAATGTAGGCCATTTTACCTATTTTTAGACAAACATAATTGATAGGAAACATTCTATATAATTAGTCTAAACCTGGACCTTTCTGAACCATCATCTATTACTAATTATGTCCTAAGGGGTAAAGCAGAACAAATAGCCTTCTTTCCATAGTATTGCTCTTCAAATATTTGAAGACATGCCCCAGTGAAGTTTTTGGTTTTTGTTTTTTTTTTTTAATTCTCCAGATTAAATATTTTTATTCCCTTCAAATGATACAGTGATTCATTCTAGACTTGATATGTTCCATTATAAAAATCCTTTCTAAAAGGTCATGCTGGGAATGAAGCATTACTTCAGATGTGCTCTGACCAGAGTGGAAAACAGTAAGACACATACACCAAATGTCTGAACCTGCGGTTCCTCTCGTACTGAGCATGATTACTATGGCGACAACCCATCATCAGTAGGGTAAAACTAACCTGTCTCACAACGGTCTAAACCTCAATGGTTATGGACAGCATTCCTCCTTTACTACAACCTAATTATCATTTTTTCCTATCTCTGTTAACATCTTTTATTTGTAATTCACTAAGTATAAACTCTTCATCTTGGTGAAATTCATGCTAACCCCTAGTCTGACTCCATTAAATTTTTCCAATCTACTCTCTTTAATATATTTGACTCAATTTTTAGAATAGTCTTGTGTTTTTATTTATGTGGGAGGCTTGTAAAGAAAAAAGTCCCTACAGAGATGTAGATCAGTGCCTGTTCTGCAACTTCAAACTTTAAAACTTTTCATGAGTTTCTTAAAGTTTAACTGATTTGTCCTGAATCACACAAGTTATATCTCAGAAGCAAGTTTTAAACCACTGTCTTCCTGTCTCAAGACTGGCTCTATATCTACTATGTTATGTTGCTTCTTCCATTCCAAGTATTGGACAGAAATGCTTTATAGTTATATCATTACACTTAATGTCGATTTATTGGTCTGATTCTTAAAATCTATTTCTACTTATTTATCATCTTTTTAATATCCTATTAAATCACAAGATTTTCCTTGTTGTGGCTTCTCTAAAAATGCAATTTCGTAATTGCAATGTCTTACTCTTTGAAGGAAACTTAACACCATCTAGTTAAGTATTTCTACCTGAAAGCTTGAATCTCTTTCACTATTACTAATAGCCTCCCTTTCTCTTTCTTGAAAACTGCAGCAATTTTTTTTGAGGTCAAACATTTTGAAGTGATCTAGGCCATTGTGAGTTGATTTATTAATTAGTTGAAATTATTTTTAAAATCTGTTAAAATGGTGCAAGTAGGTTTTGCACCTCCTTGAAGTCAGGAGGACCTGAGTTCAAATCTGAATTCAGACACTTAACACTTCCTAGCTGTGTGACCCTGGGCAAGTCACTTAACCCCAATTGCCTCAGCAAATAATAATAATAATAATAATAATAATCTGTTAAAATTTATTTTCTTACAACTTCTACTCCTCCTCAAAGCTATTACCTGATATCATTAAAATATCAACCTCCCCCCTTCCATTTGTCTTCTCTCCATCACTTTATATATCCCATAAAGATTCTAAGTCTTGATTAAACTCAGGTCCTCCTGAATTTAAGTCCAGTGCTTTATCTATCCACTATGCCATTTATTTGTCCCTTAATGGTCTTCTGTGAATATGATCTCTATCCCACAAAAGAGAATAAAAATCTCTAGATGGGTTTCACACAGTGAAAAACATTTCTATTACTTTTATTTTAGTAAAAATAAATATATATATATATATTTAAATGTTTAATAATTCATTTTGAGGAGAATAAAATATTAGGAAATATTTTAAAATTCATATTACTATTAACAATAATTTTAAAGCCTGGACAATCCAGCAACAAAATTAACAAAGTTAAGGGAACCACTGGTCAAATATATTAGAAATCTATCTTTATGGGATAGAAATCTGGTTGCATGTCTCTTGAATCACATTTGTATTGATTCTGGCTATATTTTGAATCTGTAATGATTCTAGTTATATACAAAACTCACAGAATGCCAGTTTCATGTGTCTAATTTATATATGTGTCACTCTATGCCTCATTATCACTAATGCATTTAAAAATCTTAATTTAGGCTCTGTGTTTTTCTGGGCTATTTTATTGTGCTTCCTATATTATTATGTAATCCTACACTTGTTCATGTTCTCTGTCAAATAGTTTTGATATGTTTACTAAGGAAGATAGTTTGTTAATAAGTCTCAGTGATGCATATGTGATGGACAGTTTATTCTGTTGAGCTGGATTTGTTGTTTATTTGTTTTTAATTATGTCTGTATCCTAGTATAGCTTCTCAAAAGTACATTCTAAACTGAATTTCAGTTTTCATTGTATCTATTCATTTTCTATTAATCCACATCACACATAGATGAA
Organism: Sminthopsis crassicaudata; assembly: GCF_048593235.1. Classification (NCBI taxonomy): domain Eukaryota; kingdom Metazoa; phylum Chordata; class Mammalia; order Dasyuromorphia; family Dasyuridae; genus Sminthopsis; species Sminthopsis crassicaudata. The sequence continues at coordinate 641,742,662 of NC_133617.1, forward strand.
TAATGCACACTCCAAAAAATTATTACTCTGAATAACGTACAATCTTCACTATTACATGTTCAGTTTTTTATCAAGCATTGAACAATCTTATAAGCATGTTGTCAATCAGTTGTTCATTCATGTTTATTATAGTTTTAGTTCTAATTGATTTTTAAATTAAAATTTTAAATAAATTAAATTTTAAATTAAATTAATTTTAAATTTGCCAATCTTTTCCCATATATTGAACATTATAGTTATACAATGTTAAGTAAAGTTGTCTGGCTAGATAAAATAACCCTTTTTTTGTATCTGACGTTTTGAAGACTTCCTGAAAGCAGAGATCAAACATAGGAATTTGAATACTTACTCACCTACCCATATAAATCTAGAAAGTCTCTTCATAATTCTTTTAATCTCTGTTTTCCCATCTATAAAATGGTTGTAAATATCAAATTTGTGTGTATCTGTATGTATGTATGTATGTATGTATATATATGTGTGTATATATATATATGTTTATGTGGTGGTAGTAGTGGTTGTTGAATTATTTCAGTTGCACCTCACCTCTGTTTGGGGTTTTCTTGGCAAAATATTGGAGTGTTTTGCCATTTCATTCTTTAGCTACTGAGATAAACAGGGTTAAATGACTTGCTTAATGTCACACAGTTAATAAGTGTCTGAGGCCAGATTTCAACTCAGGAAGGTGAGAATTCCTGATTTTAAACAATGTATTCTATCTACTGATCCACCTACTTTTATGTATACATATATTCCTTGCCTCTGTCTGTCTTTCTTCTATTTCTCTCTCTGTCTCTCTCTCTCCCTGTTTTTTTGTCTCTGTCCCTCTGTGTCTCTCTTGCTCTTCACAAATATATCATATATATATATATATATATATATATATATATATATATATATATATATATATATATATATATATATATATATATGTATGTATATGTATGTATGTATATACATGTTTATACATACACATATATATGCATACACAGATATAGAAACATACAGATACATATGTGTATTATGTATATTGTACATGACTATACACATGATTACATATGATATTTACTTGTATACATAATATATACACATCTATATGATTTTGCAAAACTATGATTGTTAAATCTTATTTTGTTGTGGTGATTATGATTGCAATTATTTCTTCATTAAATGTTTTGAGGGTTTTGTTGTTGTTGTTGTTGTTGTTGTTGTTGTTTTGTTTTCTGTTTGTCATCATAAAGAGTTTCAGTGTGTGTAAGATTATGCAGGCTGAATATACTATCCAGCCCTAATTCTAGCCTGGGTTCAACAATGCACTAAAAATCTGTCTTATGAGTACTAGCCTAGGTAAATTCCAAGAGACGAGTTATCAGTACATTGATCCATCAATTAATGAATTTACAGTCACAGGAATTCATGAAACAATCTAGTTGAGCATGAAAATGTATCAATCTGCATTAGTACTGAAAGCATCAATACCAAAGAAATCCAGAGCCATAACTACCAGAGACTGGTAGAGCTTTCCATAGCATGCTGATATCTGGAGAGATTTTTTTTCCTATTTTGTGACAATCTGGATTTTCCTCATTGTTTTCTTCTCTCACTGTCATGCAGTATAATTGTCCCAAAATCAAAAGCTTTAATATCCTATTGTTAGTGCTCTCATTGGAGTACCCGTCTTCCCCATCCTCATCTTTAGAGAGAAACTAGCTGAACTTTCTGGCCCTATCTCATGATTACATCCACAATCAGGTTACTTCTCAGTCACCAACACTAACAGCCACCTTTCAACTGAATTTTCCTCAAGAATTCTTTGTTATATATATGATAAAATCATAGACCTTTCGCAGCTGAATGACTTTATGCATAGAGATCTGGACTTGGAAACAGGAAGAGCTGAGTTAAAATTTAGCTTCAGACAGTAACTTTGTGATTCTAAGCAAGTTGCTTAATCTCTGCCTCAGGTTTTTCATCTATAAAATGAAGGTAATAATAATCTTGCCTTCCAAAGTTGTTGTAAAACTAAAATGAGATATCATTTGTAAAATTCCTTACAAATCTTAAAGCATTAGATAAGTGCTTGCTATTATGATAAAAATGTTTGTTACTTTATCATTGTAGTGTGTGTGTGTGTGTGTGTGTGTGTGTGTGTGTGTGTGTGCATGTGCACACACAGGCATACACTCATGTGGATAATCAGCATGTAAACCACTATAAAGTATACAGTGAGTTTTCTGTAAAAGCAATTCTACAGTTTTCAATTTTGAAACTATATAGAATGCTGACCATAATTAATTGTTGTTTGGGCCAACATAAGTGTTTCATCATGGCCATTCCAATATTACATTTAATGGCTCTTTAGCCTGTAAATAGACTTGTTTATAATATGAAATGCATATTTTATGACTGGTACCACAAATGCACATATTTCCTTAATCCTCTTGTCTGAAATAGATGTCTTTTGTATTTTCCCCTAATGGGCTGCATATTTTCATCAACTTTTGTTTAATTACCATGTGGTTAATCTTTCTTGATGGTAGATAGTCAAGAGATTTACAAGATTCTTCTTGTACCAAATCTTCAATAATGTGATCTTTACTGAGAGTAAATTCATATACTACAGCAAGCTGGCCTTTCATCATTTGTATTGAATTAAGCTTTTCTATACCAAACTCCATTTAGATATCATCGCTGAAGTATTTGATAATATTCAAGGGTTTATGGAACTGAGTTTTTAAAAGCTTATAGTTTAAAATTTTAAATTATTTCTATTGTTCAAATAGTTGATAAACTTAGTACTTATTATTTTAGAAAACTGACTTTTATAACTCACTTTAAAGTTTCGAAGGTATTTCCTATAAGTTAGCTCTTTTTGAGCTTCACAAGAATGCAATAAGGACAATTATAGACATATAATTTTTACTACTTTATAGGTGAGGAAATGGAGGTTCATAAAGTTAAATGAATTGTTCATGGTTACACATCTGGTGATTATCAGGGATGGGATTTGAATCCAAGTTTTCCATACTTCCAGCATTCTACTCATTCCTTTGTCATAGTGACAGAATAACTGCAATAGTTCAAATTCAAGACTGAATTTGGAGTCAGGAGACCCATATTCTGCAAAATTCAGTTATGTGTGAGCTACATCATCAAGTTCCGCATCTGAAAAATGGAAATAGCACAGCCACATCTAATTTGCAATGATAAACAATATGTGAAATTTCATGTAGTATTGAAATCTGGATGGTTATTATTGTTACTGTATTACTGAGAAATATATGATTACATAGGCAAACTACAAAAAAGAAAAAATAAGCTCAAAGAGTTTCATGTTTTTCAATTTGAAAACTACCAAATTATGCTATATTTTACATGATATCTACTTGTTCAGTTGTTACTCAAAAAAGATTCATATTTCATATAAATTCATAAACTTTTGTCAATGGTGACTGTGATTAAAAATAGACATTATGAGAATATAATAGAATCCAAATAGTTAGCTATGCTGGTACAAGTTAGTCCTAGATAGTCAAATATGTTTAGTGTATAATACAGATTATTGGGAATATATGTTAAGCTTTATAAAAGTTAATCTTTAAAAATATTTTGGGTTACACTGGAAACATACAAGTTTTGTGTTCAAACTTCTGTGAACTGAAGATGCCTTAAAAGTAGGTTTAGAGAGACTCTTGAACATTTAGACATGCTTTAAACTACTGAATATAGATATGTCATTGTTAATCTATGAAACTATCTACTGATGATCAGGATAAAAATTATTTTAGAATAGGGATACTTTTACATCTCCAATTAATGATAGAAGGCTCATACATCTGTATTGATTAAACCAAACAATCAGAAGTGAACTCTATTTGAATGAGTCCTGGATTAATTTGAAGGAGTCATGGAAAATTGGGGTCATTGGAAACAGACCAATTTTGTCATATAGGAAATATTCTGTGATGTGATGAAGAGCAGATTGTTTCTTTTAAAACAAATTAAAACAACAACATTACTAGCAGCTGCTGATGCTGATAATCAAGTGAAGGAAAACTATAAATTATGGAGTTAAAGATTCCAAACATTTGAAAAGGAATCACTCCGAGAAGGAAATATTTTTCCCTCTCTCTCTTCCTTATTCTCAATAAACATTTTTATATAAAGAAATAGGAAACAAGGTCAGTCTCTTCACAACCCCATCAACATTCATCACTTCCATAATTTGTCATCTTTCTCAGTTTGCAGGGTGTGAGATGCCACCTTGGAGATAATTTTGATTTGTTGTTCCTTTATTAGTAGTAAATTCAAGCACTCTTTCTTAGAGTTGTTAATGTGAATTTTTTTTGAAAACTATTAGTTCAAATCTTTGGACAGACTCATATTTATATTTTCTTAAGGTTTTAGAGCACTTTAAATATATTAGTTCATTGTATCCTTCCAAACCTGTACTATAGATGCTGTTATTATTATTAGCACTTTATGGATATAAAAACTAACACCTAGACTATCTGATATTCCCAGTATCACGTATCTGAAGTGAGATTCATACTCACATGTTCTTGACTCATAGTCTTATCTTTCATTCATATTAAAAAGCTGAATCTTGGAGCTGTATATCCCAGTGTAGGAATATAAGGTCAGACAAAGGAACTTAAATAGGAATAAATAATGCCTCTGGGATGAAGTAATAAGGAAGAGGGCTCAAATGACAAAAGAAGAAGAAGAAGAAGAAGAAGAAGAAGAAGAAGAAGAAGAAGAAGAAGAAGAAGAAGAAGAAGAAGAAGAAGAAGAAGAAGAAGAAGAAGAAGAAGAAGAAGAAGAAGAAGAAGAAGAAGAAGAAGAAGAAGAAGAAGAAGAAGAAGAAGAAGAAGAAGAAGAAGAAGAAGAAGAAGAAGAAGAAGAAGAAGTCTGCAGCAGTACAAAAGGAGAAAAAAAATGTAATGACAAGTACCTAATTTCATGAAAAAAAAATTGAAAACTTTATTTAAAACTGCTATATTTAAGATATATGTAGAGACAGTCTTATGAGAAGGTAGAAATAGAGGTAAAGAAAGAAATGATGATTTCATTATTTTCTTTACAGATTCATTACACTTGAATTCAACTTCAATAATATTTATTAATAATAATCACAGTGAGAATCTAGACACACTAAGCTAGCATGATTCTGGCTAAATCTAACCCTCAGGATTTTGAGGTAATCCTTGGTCAGTGGTTAGTTATTGCCCTTTATTACTGAAGAGGACCAAAGTAGCATCACTATGATAGTGTCAAGTTACAGTGAATCTGACTGTGGCTAATCAGAATAATAAGAGTTCTGAATGCTTTGCCGTATGGTAGAAAAAAGTAGTCCATATAGACATTTGGGGGAGTTTCTCAAATTTTGTGCATCTTGTATTTCTTCTGGGCTAATTAAATTATGCTTTGCTCAAAGATCATAGCATTATCTCTGATGAGGGCATGCCAGGCTAGATGATCCTATGCCAGTGTCTCCCATGTCATACAATCAATTCTAAAGTTTTTGTGAGATACCTTGATAGTGTCCTTGTATCCCTTTTTCTACTCACCTTGTAAATGCTTGCTCTGTGTGAATTCTTCATGATATATAGACATACAGCTATATGTACATGTGTATGTATGTATGTATAGGCAAACATGTATTTGACATTCAAACAATGAGACTAGTTTAACGGAGTTGTGCTCTTTGTAATAGAGTTAGAAGGTATGGCAGTTGAGTTCAAGAAAGGACCTCAGTGTATAGTATCATATCCTGACAGGTAATCTTGAGAATCTTCCTAAAACAATTCAAATGGAAACAATTTAGTTTCCTGGCATGACTCTTATATCTTGTCCAGTTTCCACTGACATAACAAAAATGAGGTCAGCACAATGCCTCTGTTAGCCTTCAGTTTGATAATCAATTTAATACCTCTCCTCTCCCACACATTTGTTCAGAGATTCTCAAACACTGAGCTAGCTCTGGAAGTGGGTGTGTCAATCTTATTATCAATGTAGACATCTCTGGAAAGTATACTGCCAGGGCAAGAGAACTTTTCACAGAATTCAAAACCTGAAAAAAACTATAAACCAAAATTAATGTGCAGGGAGTGTTGTTGCATTTTGTTTGTTTGTTTGCAGATAATTTTGCATTCAATGCAGCCTTTGAATGCAACAAATTATGGATAAATTCTCTGTTGCTTGTGCTAATTTTGGTTTAACAATTAACACCAGGAAAATACAGATTCTTCAAAAGCCAGCACCATACTATCCATATGTGATACCATCAACTATGTAAGCTTTACAGGTTCAGAACAGAAGCATGATGGTAAATATTTAATAACCAGTTTTCAAAAACAACCAAAAATGAACATAAAATGCATTTAAGTTTAATTTATATTACTACCAATATCTCCATCATTTTCTTAGGTCTATAAAATTAATAAAACAATAAATTAAGTTTTGATTTGTAGGGTTTGCTAATTTAGACATGAAAATACATTAAATTCTTGTAAGTTGGATCAAGATAATTCTAAAACACTCCTTATTCTATGTAATTTTTCTCTAATATCATTAGTTCATGCTTAATTGTGATATGTTCTCAGCAATGTTAGCAGCAGTGATTAACATCTCAGTTTCACTCATTGATTAATATCAATACCTTGTATAAGAGGATATGTACTATGACACTGTAGTAGGAATAGAGATACAAATCTTTTCTGCTGAAATGGAATGGGAATTGGGAGGAGGAAAAAGAGTTCCCATTTTCTCAGTGTTTAACTTAGTCCCTCGAAAAGATGGGTTTACACTTTTGCTCCACCAAGTTTATTTCCAAACACAACATTAGAATGGATAAGTTTTGTTTCTGTCCTTTTGGGGCTTTATTAAGCCCAGCTTCTCCTCACTCATGTGCAGTTTCCCTCAAATTATGGAATAGATTCTAGTCTCTGCATTTCTTGGGCTTGCTATTAAACAATCTGAAGTTTCTAATGTCATAGCCTCCTGATGTGTTATTTCACTTATAATAGAGAGGAGGAAACACAATTAAGATAAAAGCAATTTAAAAACTTTGTGTTTATAGGCCACATTACAGAGAATATGTTGGAGAGGTCTGAGCTCTCTTTAATTACTAAATACTTATAACACTGCTTGCTTTCTCACTTCATCACAGCCTACAGAAAAGAGAAGATGCTCACTTTAGTTAATACTGCTCCAATTACAGTTTAGTCCATTTCTTCACCATGAGTAGAAGATCAGAACTAGTTATTGAATATCTACATATGGTCCAAATTCAAATAGAGGCCTTCCATTACATATCAAGACTTTCCAAAATCAGGCTCCTGAGATGGCTAAAAGATAAAGCACACTGTACATTCTTTAAGAAAATAACTCTACTGATAAGACTTTCATTAATACATACTCTAGCTCAGGGTTTCTTAATTTTTTCCATTTATGACCCATTTTCACCTGAAAAATTAAATGATTCACAGTATCTGTGTATATAAAATAGATAAACAAATCAAATATTTGCTGATAAAAAAAATCATAAGTGTGTAACCTGCCACACTCAATTATGAAATTCCATATGGAGTTGTTACAGTTTAAAAAGCTGGGCTCCAGATAAAATATTATTAGATATTTTAGATATAAAAATGACACAAGTTCTGCTCTCTCAATAATATAATAATTTAGATAGATATGGCAGTGAAAAAGAAGGAATGTGGACCACAGAGTAAATATACAAAGAACTATATATAATACAAGAGACAAGGAGTTAAGAGGTCCACTCAAAGAAAAGTGAATTTGGAAGAAGAGAAAGTCATTTTCATTTGGAGAAGTAGGGAGAGAGAACAATTTGGAGAAAATTTCTTGAAGGAAATAACATTTGATTTGGACCTTAAAGTCTGGAAAAGAGATCAGAATGGGGAGGATAAAGATGGGGGCAGGGAGGAACCTTCCAAGGGACATATAAGGAATGAATGAACAAAAATATCCGACTATATGTTTTATGTAACTAATGTGTGCCAGACATTGTACCATTGTACTGGAGATACAAAGAATGACCAAAAATAAAGTCCTTGATCTCAAGAACTCTAAATTGGGAGATAATGTACAAATGATTATTATTGTAAAAAAATATATATATACAAAATAAAGTGTGTGTAGTCTTAGAAGGAAGGAAGATAATTGAGGACTGTCAAAAGTTTTTTTTTTGGGGGGGGGGGTTCTTTTTTGTTTTTTTTTGGGTTTTTTGCAGAAAATGGAAAGTTAATTGAAACTTGAAGGAAACCAAAAACTGTAGGAGACAAAGATATGGTAAAAGAGAATTGCAGGCAAAAGTAACAACAATTGAAAATGCCACAAGTTCCAATAGAGAATGCTCTGTGAGAAATAGCAAGGAGGAATTGCAGAATATTTGCTGAGGAATGAACTATAAGAATGCTAGAAAGGTAGAAAAGGGACAGAATTAAGGTCTAAAACCAAAGTATTTTATATTTAACTTGAAGTAATAGAAATCTACTAGGAATTCTCAAATAGAGTTATGATTTTATTTTTAAAAAGACAAATTTGACAAGAAGATAGAATGGATTAGACTTGGGTGAATGCAAGGCATGTAAGGAAATGAAGAATCATCTAGTTTGGTTGAAGTACAGATATTATTAGAGATAATATATAGGATATGAGAAGGTTAGAGTCCAAAGTGTGATCAAAGTCTAGAATCACAAATCATACTTGTTAGGAAATCATTAATCACTGCTTGAAAATAAGGTGAGAAGGAGGGGATGAGTAAAGTGCAGTGGGGGGCAGAAGGGTTTGATCTTTAAAGAGTGAGGAGTGCTAGAAATATATTTAAAGGTAGCTCGCTGATGTTGGCATAAATTTCAAAACAACTTATTGGATTTTCCAAAAGGTTTTAGTACTTGTCTAACAAAATACAAATCATTTATTAAACATATATTTTCTGGTAATGGGAACATTACTAGTGTCTTTGCTCCCCACATGTTTTTTTTTTTTTTTTTCTTAATATTGTGAATTAGATAAAAGGATTGCCCTGGGAATATTATTACTATGCTATTTTTATTTATTTTTTTTACAAACTCAAATGGAAAATGGTATATTGTCATGGCACTCTTAATCACTTTTCCAACTGAGGCTAATTGGAATGTTATCCCAATCAACACCCGGAATAGAACCAATTAAATCTTTCTTATTACAAGTACAATTAAATTAGTACCAAAGGCTAGAATCTTTGGGAAGCATGCCTGATATCAAGAAATACATTTTTATGCTATATCTACCATACGTCAAACAAAACACAAAAAAGCAAACCTCATCAGCAAAATGTTAATCAAGTTGCATTAAAAAAGTTGTTTAGAAAAATAATAGCTGTATTAATGCTCTAAGGTTTGTAAAATGCCTTGTTAATATCTCATTTTCCCCTACAACAAGCCTGAGAGGTAGGTGTTATTTTCATCCCAAGTTTACAGATGAATAAACTGATGTAGACAGGGGTTAAGTGACTCACTTAGGATCAATGGTATGTGTCTAATGACATATTTGAACGCAGACCTTCATGACTCCTAAAGCATTGCTCTATCCATTCTCAGTAGGTCCCATAGCTCCAATGGAGTTCCACTGAAATTAATAAATGTGAATTATCCATGGGACATTGGATCTGATTGCCCCCTGAGACAGTTAGATGAAATCTAAAAACTCTCAGAAAACTAATTAAGTTTTTGAATTTAGGAATGGCAGGGCAAACATTATATTTATCTCTTAGAGGGAATAAAAAGAAGATTCTGGATATTAAAAATCTGATAACTTTATCTCTTTACCTAGAAATAAATTTTAAAACAAATCATTTTAAATAGTCAATTTATGAATCTCTAGTTGAGGATGGAATGGTTATCCATAAAACTTTGTGATGAGAAAATGCCTGATAGACTAATCTAATTTTCTTCTGTAACAGAATGAAACAGGGGAAACAATAGAGCAAATGAAGCAAAACAAAATTGGAAGTCACATTAGGTAATTACATAAATGAGCAAATTACTTCATGTCAAAAGATTAAATGAATTAGAATTATTTAATGTGTTAAGGAGAAAGGCTGAAAGATGAGAATATATAGAAACATAATTTCAGCAGGATTAAGCAGTTGTCTTCCACATCAACTAATGGAGAAAACAAAACAATGTAGAGATAGTTTGTAGCAAAAGACATTCTAGTCTTCTATAAAATGACAAAGTTTCGAATTTGTTTAGCCCCTAAAACAGAGCTGGCCATATAGTCAACAACAAATATTTATTAAGAACTTACTGATTCAAGTGTTTTACTAAGGTTTATGGATATAAAGAAAAAGGTAAAGAAAACAGAATCTGCTCTCATGGAGCTTATATTTTAAATAGGGGCACATCATAGTCTTTCAGTAAAAAGCAAAGTTGATTTAATTGAATAATCCTTGTAGAAATTAAAGAACAGGATAGACCCTAAACTGTCTAACATGGATTAAGTGAAGTGAAGGTTGGAGCTAAAGGAAAAGGCTAAGTAATCTTTCATGCTACTTTCTATCAATTCACTTCCTTATTTATCTTTAAATATTGTTTAGGTACCATCCTTGATTACAACTAAAAGTGATCTTTCTGTCCTTGAATCTGTCATGCCACTATTTTATCTACCTTTCTTAGATCTGGAATTCCTATCTTCATGCATATGCATTTCATGAAAAGCTTCCAGAGAACTGGGAGTGTGCCATGAATATCTTTTATATAGTAGGTATTAAAGAGGACTGGACTGGAACCAGACAATTAAAGTTCAAATCTCACTATTCACACATATAACTTGTGCAACCTCAGACTTGTCACTTCATCTGTGTAAAATGAGTGACTTGGTTTAGGTAACTTCTTATTTAGATGTGTGATCTGATATTTAATAAATGTATTTTTGTTTAATGCAGTTAAATTGACTACCCACAACTAGAATAGGAATTAAATTTAGAAAACAATATAAATGGTGAGTGCCCAGAGATAAAAATGACCTGATAGTGATTTTCCAGCAAGCCAACACTTGATAATAAAAACTGAATTGAATCAGCAAATACCCATCTCTATGTAGCCTTCCTGCTTCTCCTTGATCACATTCCGACAGTAAGAAACATATTTTCTTTTTCATATTTTGATTTTTTTTGGTCACACATAAATAAAGTCAATTTGAGATTTTTTAAAATTTGAGTTACAAATTCTCTCCCTTCCTTTTTTCATTTTCCCCCTTCATTGAAAAAGCAAGTTATTTGATATGGGTAATGCAAGTGCAATTTTGTAAAATATATTTCCATATTAATCATATTATGAAAGAAAACAAAATAAAAACAAAAAAGTAAAAATCAAAAATCTGATTTGATCTACATTAAGACTCCATCAAGTTTTTCTCTAGAGGTGGATAACTTTTTTTTTTTTTTTTTTAATTCTAAGACTTCAGAATAGGGTTGTTGCATTGTTGTGCAGCTCAGAATAGCTATGGCATTTACAATTGGATATTTTGCAATATTGCTATTACTATGTATAATGTGTTCCAGGTTCTGCTCATTTTACTTTCAATCAGGTCATGCAAGTCTTTCCAAATATATATGAAAGCATCTTCATCACTTCTTATTGTACAATAATTCCCCATCATAATAATATAACACAACTGATGCCCCTCTCAATTGATGGGCATCCCCTCAGTTTCCAATACTTTGACATCACAAAAAGATCTGCTAAAAATATTTGTGTATATATAGGATGTTTAGTCCCCCCCTCCATTCCCTTTAAAAAATATTTGTTTGGGATAGAGACCTAGTCTTGGTGTTGTTGGGTTAAAGGTTATTCTTAGTTTTATACCTCTTTGTGCTTTTTTTCATATTGCTCTAAAGAATGGTTAGACCAGTTCACAAACCTTGATTCCAATAGAATTTATTAGCACTGGGACCACATTTAATCGTCCAGACAATTACCAAAGACTCTTTTGTTATAGAGATTCCCTTTACATTGGTAAAGGAAATATTCCTATGGAAAGCTCTCTGTACCAATGAAATTTGAGGCCTGACTTTCCTCTCACCATCCTCCATTCCACCACTGAATTATCATCATCTTACTTTCCAAGTCTATGAAGATCTGACAATTTATTTAAAATCTAGTATTAACAGATGTTAATATTCTTATGCAATGTAGGAAACTGGACTGATAAAATATAAGGTAAGGATGAAGCAACATAAATTTGAGTTTCTACAATTAGCTTAATTTATAAGATGGTGTAAGTCACCTATTCTTTGAGAATCTCAATTTTGCTACATGTACTATGTCAGTACATCTCTGAATCAATTATTTTATCAACAAGAGTATTGCTTCTTCTAGCTCATAGCTTATCAATGGATTTTCATTTTGTCTATTCCTTGTCCTTGACTTTCTATAAATTTTATATAGAAGGTATAATCAATATTCTTGATCTTTCCTTGGTACTTTTCTATTTTCTTTATTCTAACAGTCTACCTCCTTTTCTGGTCCCTCATTTTGGATTTCTTTAGCCTCTTCACCATACCCCTAAAAAGATGTTCTTTTTCCTCATTTCCTTTTCAACTTGCTTTTGTGTATTGTCTTCCCCCATTAACATGTAAGCTCTCCAAGGATAGGAGCCTTCATTTTATTTATTGCTTTGTTCATTTATTTACTTATTTGTTTATTTTATATCTCTAGCACTGAGTTAAATCTTTAGCACATAGTAGGTGATTAATAAATGTTTATTGACCATTGACAAGTCTCTCTTCTCCAATCATTTACTCTATGGACTTCAACCCAACAATCACTTTCAATACCAAAGAGACCTTGTTCTAGGCAAAAAAAAAAAAAAAAAAAAAAATCCCTAATGAAGGCTTAATTCTACTGAAAGGTGATTGTCCCCACCATAGTTCAATTTCAGGAAAAGCACAAACATAATTTACTATTTCTCTAAGCACCCTTCTCTACAATCCCTTTTACTGACAATGAACTGGATATACATACACTCTTCCCATCCCATGCCCTCCTTCTAGAACAATGAACTTTGATCAGTCAGTAATGCACTGTAGGCCTGTTGCTGTTTGAGGCACAGCTAAGCTAAATTCAAAGATTGCCACAACCAGAAGTTTAACAAATCATATAATAAATGTAATTTCTACCACAAATCACAAAGGCTATTTATTTGTTAAGACATTTAGGGGAGACATTTCTGAGTCTTAGTATTGAAAAGCCTACCAATGCTAAAGAAACTATATATCCATGAACTATTGGAAGAAGTACATTGAGCAGCTACATCTGTGTCAATTAACCTTCTATTTCAGTAGTTTTTTCCTGAGCTTCTGAGATTCTTTGGAGCATTTAGCATCTTAGCATACCTCATCCCTCAAGCATTTCATTAGTTAAGAATAGCATTTTTTCTTAGTTATAATATTCCTCAAGTTTAATTTGTGGCTCTCTTTTTCTTCTGTGTTCATACTTCCTCTAGATACAGGTTGAGTCCTAAAACACAGCATTGTAGCATCATACATCTAGACCTTTAAGGGACTACTAAATGAAGAAACTGAGAATGAGAAGGATGAAGAAATTTGCCCAAGTTTACACAGCTAATAAGTATTATAGGTAGAATTTGAAGTCCAGATCTATTGAAGCCAGGGCATTTTTCTAATATATCAAAATTTTAGCAAGTATAAAAAACTAGGGGATAGAGCACCAGCTCTGGAATCAGGAGGACCTGCATTGAAATCTGATCTCACTATGACCCTGAGTAAGTCACTAACCTCAATTTCTTCCCAATAATTTTTTTTAGTTATGATAAAACACACTAATATTAAGAATGATCAAATATGAGAATACAGATGATTTTAAAAATCACAAAATCAGAAGACAATTGGATGTTCATTATTGAAATCTTCACAAAACAACAAAAATGTCCTATATCAATGGAAAACATGACATGGGCCCTCAAGCAAAATAGAAGTCTATCACCTAGAGTCCATTTTCAGTTTGTACTTTTTTCAAATTATTCATCTGTAAATTACTGTCTTCAGAGATTTTAAAAGAGGAAAAAGAACCCTTTAAATCATTTCTGATATATATCTATATCTATATCAATATCTATATCTATATTTATATATACACATTTTAATTCCCATTGTTTTCTTTTCTTCCCCAGTTTCAAATAATGCTACACTTAGAATGTTTTAGCTCACTAAAACAATCAATTCTCAACCAGCTGAGTTAAAACAGATAAGAGATTAGACTAATTCTCTGTTACTACAATTTTGACCCATTGTGACTAGAAGAATTGTAATGTGCAGAAATAGTCTTTTAATTAGTTTCATCCACAAGTCTCCCCCCTGCCCATTCCAATTCATCTTTACTTGGCTGCCAAAATGACTTGATTAAAAAAAAAAAGTCTGACCATGTCACACACCCACCATACATACTCAGTAAACTATAGTGACTTGCCATCATTGACAGAATCAAATGTACAGCTGTCTGTTTGGCATGGAAAACTGCACAGCTTGGGCCCTTCCTGCTTTTCCAGTCCCATTACAGTGTTCTTCCTTCTACATACTCTACAATCCATTTCCTGGAATCCAATATTCCATCTTAAGATTTTGTGCTTATGGCTGTCTTTAAAATCTTGAATGCTTTTCCTTCTTACTTCCAGTTAATATACTTGGCTTTCTTCATGCTTCAACTCAAAAAATATTCTCCTATTATAGCACAACTTTCTCATCTCTTCCCTTTTCACCTGCCCTCCATCCCCAGAAAAAAGACCTTACTTTCTTCTGTGATATACACATATAAACCTATACATGTATTTATATATATAATATATGTTACAATATGTATTTACATATACATTTGTGAATATACACAATATATGTAAATACACATGTATGCAAATATATTTATGCATATATACATATATTACACATGCGTATATACTTTTTTATTTTTTAATTTTTTACTGAGGTAATTAGTGTTAAGTGACTTGCCCAGGGTCACATAGCCAGGAAGTGTTAAGTGTCTGAGGCCAGTTTTGAACTCAGATACTCCTGACTTCAGGACTGATGTTCTATAATACCAACTAGGCGGCTCATGAGTATTTAGTTTTAAAGAAGTATGAAGATATTCATATTACATATATGTATAAAAATATGCATGATTGTATTTTGCATTTTTACATATAAATGCATGTGTCCAAATTATTACCCATATATACAAGTGTCATATGTGTCATATGTATATATGTGTGTGTGTGTGTGTGTGTGTATATATATATATATATATATATATATATATATATATATATATATATATATATATATATATATATATATATCAGTCACACATGTATATACATATATCATGCATAGACATAGTTATTTATGTGTTTTTTCTCCCATTAGAATATGAGCTCCTTAAGAGCAAGAAGAGTGTTTTTGCCCTTTCTTAGTATCCTCGGAACTTAGCACAATGTCTGACACCCTGGAACATCCTTCTATCCTCTCTTTTCCTATCAGTGAGTTCTTTGAAACCTTCCAGGATAGCCACCTTTCATTCTCTGCTTGGTTCTGTTTCTAACTTCCTAGATTTTGCCAACATAGTCCTTACTTTTCAATTTTCTTTTATGTATTGTTTTCTTCCATTGTAATGTAAGCTCTTGTGAGGAGTTGCCTTTTTGTAGTTTGTATTGGCATACTCACAGTTTAGCCTACTGCATGGCATGAAATAAGGTCTTAATGCAATAAAATTTGTTTTCTGATAAACTGACTAAAATAACCAATTTAATCCATGTTATTTACTAAAAAGATCTGATTATTTTAATAAATTGACATGCCCTGCTCCAAGATATTTTTTGTTTGTTTTAATCTTACTGTTATATTTTCATGGTTTGTTGAGCTCATTCTGTCTTTTGAACATATGAAAACATATTTGTTGTAGGTTTGTTTTTAAATAGTCTTAACAGATTGTCAAGGGTGTTTCAGGTATTTTCTATCTTCATTCTTGCATATTGGACCAAGTTGTGAGAACAATATCCCCCTAATCCTGAAGGGTAATGGAATTTAGAGCTGTATCTATTTAGTATAATATCATCATTTTACTAAAGAGGAAATTGAGTAAAATAGAGATCAAATGACTTATCCAGCTAGGATAATAGCAATAGATTGTTTTCAACCCAAATTATCTGATTCTAAACCTACTTCTCAATTTACTATGCTATGCCATGACTCTAGGCTACTGCTGTTTCTCTTCTTGTGGCTGCCAAGAACAGCTTTTTGTAGGTGTCTATTCACAGCATGAAACTATGTGGATTCCAGAAAATGTTTCAGAAATCTGCCTTTGCTAGGGTAAAGTCACTTCTCCTGCTTCATCCAAACATAGGTCTGGACCACACAAAATACAGAATCACAAACATCATGGCAATTAGAACAATTATTTTATCTTATACCTGGTTCTTTAGTTTCATTCAATAAAGGTCTCCTTGCCTCCACAGGAAAGCTGGCTACACTTTTCTGAATCTATTTATGTATATTGCTATTTTATAAAATTTTGAATAGAAATCATGGGATTTTTTTCATTGCTACTAAAACTGTAAAATGATTTTATCTTTGTATCTCTAGGTCTAGCACAACATCTTGCCTATCATCAACACTTACTTTTCTGATGTATATCTATATATCTACCACATATATATATATATATATATATATATATATATATATTTATATATATATATATATATATATATATATATATATATATATATATATATATAATTTTATATATGTACATTTGAATATTTCTATTATATTTCTTAAGTATCCATAATGAGTAAGGTGCTGTGCTTGGTCTAAAGCTAAAAGAAATTTACAATTCTGCTAACAATTAAAAGTTCTCAATCTCTTTTCAGTAATATGCATTAGTTGGGGTTTTATAAAATACAAGTAGATAAATATAGATATTATACATCTCACTCATGTATTTCAATTGATGAGTGAGATTTTAAAGAAAAAGCATATGAGCTTATAAAAGTATAGAACTATAACAAAACCTTCAGGTCATTCCAGAAAGTATACCAAAGCAAAAAAGAAAGTTAATAAAAATATAGGAAAGTCTATAATTAAAAGGTAGAAATAATACAAGCTGTAATAGAAATATCTCTATGTCTATCATAGTGAGTACAGTCAGAAAACCTCTCTTTTACAAGGTTACTGTAGGTAAACAACTTCATTCCACCACAATTAATAGCACATAATTAATAGACTACATAAAATCTATGGTATGGATATGCATACTAAAAAAGTTATAAAATTGTTCTGCATAACAATTGCCCTATATTTAGTAAAATTTCATTAGTCTGTGTACATGTCATCTAAATAATCTGCATATTTAAAAGTCCCTAAGTACTCATAAACATGATCGACTGTAATGCCTCCAATGATTATAAAAACAAAACTATATTAAGGTAACATTACAGGCCTGCCCTACAATCACAAGAGAAGCTATATTCTCTAGTTACTTCAGGTTCTATACATGTGCTATCAGGAAGATTTGTAAGAATAAGTGATCTTACATCTCCTATGAGAGATACTGTGCATTTGCAACTGGGTTAATTAAAGACAGCTTCATCTCTACATAGACTATAAGTTTCTAATATTTAAATATAAAGGGTAGTAAGAGGGCTAGGAAAGAAGAGAAATAAGACTGAGACAGCCACAGAGATATAGACTAAGGCACTCAAAGAGGGATACAAAAACAGACAAAGACAGAGATAGAAAGAAACAGAGATAAAGCAGGATAATGATGAAATAAGAGAAAAGAGAGCATGAGAGAGATAGAAAAGAGAGAAGAGAGAGGAAAAAGAGAAAAAAGACATGTATTTGAAAGCTTCTGGTAGAAATTTTTAATAAAGCTCTTTTTGAACTTTGGTGCAGATATAGCTTAATATGCCATTTTACATTTGGATGAGTTCCCAGGCTTTCAGAATTAAAATAGTCAAAGCATATGTGATTCCTTAGAACTGAAATTTTAAGGAAATCACCAAATCAAGGCAAATTCAATTGAATCAAGGCTTAATGTTCCATATAATTATAAGATATTTATCAACATTTAAATATATGAAATGTAGTTTGGACTTGGTAAGATATTTATTGTAAAAATATTAAAATATTAACAGTTTTATGCAGGATACAGGTCTATAAAGACTAAATCAAGACTCATCCTTTATCCTTATAAGCCAGAGATTCTGGATACAATTCAGTTCAAGTATTTGATACTAAACTACTAAAGAGAGACAGTCAAATAATTCTAAATCCATAGTCTATGACTAAGAAATTTCCATCTCTTCAATAATTTCAGTGATGTTAGGTAGCAAACACACACACACACACACACACACACACACATGCACACAAACATACATACACACTTCCCTGGAACTCCATTTTCTTGTAAAAATACAGTCCCTTTATCTTATATCACTTCTATTTTCTTGCAGTCACAGAATTCTAGACCTCAAGAGAATAATTTCCCTAGTCAATTTGTCTAATACTACAATAACCCTTTTCTCATACCTCAGAAAGGCACTAGATTAGGCACAGTGGGTAAATAAATAACACTCACTTCTACTTTCAGATCCTCCCTCTGTTGCCATGACTCCTCAATCATTCTTACTTTAATGTTTATTTCATCTGTTTCTGTCTGTTTGACTAGCATCTTAATAACAGTTCTCTCTTAACCCTGACATCGGTCATTCACAACTCTTTTTGAATTAATACATGATTTCATCCTTACCTTATGATTGAAGATTTTATGATTTTTTTGGTTTATATAGATATAGATATGGATCTAAAGATAGATATAGATATGTGTGTACACATATACATATGGTTATGTATATACATTCTTTTTTATATATATTTCCACATGAGTCATGTTGAAAGAGAAAAATGAGAAAAGGAAAAAATCATGAGAATGAAAATAAAAAAGTGAAAATAGGATACTTTGATTCACATTCAGTATCCATAGCTTTCTCTCTATATGTGGATAGCATTTTCCATCCAAAGTCTATTGAAATTTCCTTGGATCACTAAATTGCATAGAAGAGTTAAGATTATCATAATTGGCCATTACACAATCTTGCCACTGCTGTATACAATGTTTTCTTGATTCTGTTCATTTCATTCAGCATAAGTTCATGTAAGTTTTTTTCCAGGATTTCTGAAATCATCTGGTTGATCATTTCTTATAGAACAATATTATTCCATTATTTTCATATACCACAATTTATTCAGCCATTTTGTGATTGATGGGCATCTACTCATTTTCCAATTCTTTAGCTCCCATATTCTTGGTCTCCTAGTTTATTAACTGCTTCAACTCTCATGACCTACACTTTCATGTCATCTCAGTCACAACCAATGACACTTGTAAACTTAATTTCATCATCACCCATAATCTATCTACTATCATGGTGCAGAACCCTGAATTTATCCATCTGATCACAATCTAAAATAATTCTATCTCTTCCTTTTATACTTACTCTTTTTTTTTCTCACCACACATTCTAGTAAGTCCAAACCAAATATATTTGAGCACATTTCTCTGTTATTTTCCTCCTGAGAATTTGAACTTTTTCTTAGCCATAAGCTGCTTTTAACCTTGAATGTCTAGTCTTTTTTCCTCTCCTTAATAAGACTTTGCATAACTCCAATCCTGTGTTACCTCCACTATCTGTATTTTCTGTTCTCCCAAATCCATTACTGTACACTGTTATTTAATCATACAACTATAACACAGGAACCCCTTCTAAAGAGAATTAATCTTATCTCATTTTGATCCTCTCCATCTCAAAAATGCGTTTACTCCTAATTTGATTCTTTGTCTCATTTCTCACAGCAGGAACATGATAAATTGTTAAGAAGATTTTCCTTCTATAAAGCTGAAAACTTTTTTGGTTTGCTTTGCATTCTCCTAGTTCTGTATTCTAGTACTAAGTAGAGTGAATCTAAACCCTCTCTTACATGACTACCCATCTTTATAGAGTCTCTTGTTTCACCTGCTACCATTTATGACAATTTATGAAGTTTATTGTGCAGAGACACAGCAATTTATGTTTACCCACAAAAGCATCTTGTTTGCCAGGGGAAAAAAAAAGAATAATTTCATAGTGGCAAGGGAGCTTGAAACCATGGTGCCTAGCTGTTTGAATCTGTTCTTTTTTGGTGACCTGTGACATTTCAATCAATCAAAAACCAAAAGATGCCATTTATTGCCTTGTGAGCAACTAATCTACTGACCTAATAGACAAACATATCTCTTAAAGACAGTGGCTTATCTTTGACATTTTATTTTTGTTTCTTGGTGACAAGTATTAAAAAAAGAAAGAAAACCCTGGAGCAGTTAGGTAGTACAGTGGATAGAGCACTAAAGTCAGGAGGACCTGAGTTCAAATCTGATCTCAGATACTTAACACTTCCTAGCTGTGTGACCCTGGGCAAGTCACTTAACCCCAATAGCCTCAGCAAAACAAAACAAAACAAAACAAAACAAAAAAAAAAACTTTTCCTATTATAAGAAATCAACAAGTGAGTATCTTTGCTTTGTATATTCTAGGTAATACCCTAGATTAAAGAAACAAAACAATATAGTCCCTGCCCTAAAGGATATTGTATAAATATAAATATAATATATATCCTATATGATATAAATTTCTTCCTCTAGGTCTCTTTATTTTGAAAACTTTGTTTTTTCCTACATACTTGGAGATCATATACATGTAGTATGGCCAGAGAGATCTACTATTCCTAAATCTTTAGACCTCAGTGTTACATTCAGATAATTGTTGACAACAGTTTTGTTTATGATTATTTTACTTATTTATTAAATCTTCAATGCCACTTTAGGGTTTATATCTGTGTGGTTCAGTAATTTGTGATTGACTTTGTGATGCTATTTTGTTTTGTTTTTGCAAATATACCAGGCTTGTCATTTCCTTCTCCATTTAATTTTTACAGATTAACATTTAAGGCAAACAGAATTAAGTGACTACCCAGGGTTATACAATTGGTAAGTGTCTGAGGTCAGATTTTAATTCAAAAACATGAGTCTTCCTGACTCCAGATCCAATAAGAGTATTGTGCCATTTATCTATCTTCTATTTCTGAGTATGAGGATGTGTGGACTAGGAGTTCACACGGCATATTGATCTTATATAGTGCTGCTATCTTTCTCAGTTTTAAAAAGATGCTTACTTACCCCCAACCTGCAGTGATGATGCATGTTTTCCTCCATTTCACTGAATAATATTTATCAATTCACAGCTGATCTACTTGCCAATAATCTTTCTATAACTTGTGTTTCCATTGTGCTGATCCTGAGCTGCTATCAGACAATCCTGTTTTCTACAAAGACATCTTCATGAAAACCATTGGTTTAATGTTTCTTTGTCAACATATTGTCAGTTGAATTCATGTGAATATAACTTGTTGGGTGTCATTTAATTCCATTTTTTGATCTTAACTATTTCATAGGCTCCATGTAGTGATCAACTACTTTTAATCATATATAATAAATCTAGTGGCAAAAAGCTATTGTCTATCTTTATCATGGCTTTCTTAAGTAAAAGCTGCTTGTTCCAAAAATATTTCTATACATTTTTTTTTAGCCTTTTTGTTGTGTGTTGTAAAAAAACATATATATATATATATATGTGCCCCTCTATTCTTTATGACAAAATATCAATCTTCCCCTTAGGGTAATAACCTCTGTTTCATTAGCAGTGTGTGGGTTTTTATAAAGAAACTTGTTAAATGTGTTGTCATCTATTTTTACCAAGCCAAAAATATACACTAAAACTGTTATTGCAAAGGTGCTGCTTTAAAATTGCTCTTCTTCTTGACATTTTACTTTAGAATATAAGTTGTTTGTTTGCTTTTAAATATACATAGCCCCACCTTTCTCCTTTTCTGAGTCTTTGGAATAAGATCAATGTTCTTTTTGTTTCTTTGCAACAGTTTTACCTTAAAAGACAACAAAAGTGTTCCTGGAATCCAATTGGCTGCTCTTTCCTTTAATGTAATTTCCTGATAATTAAAGAACATAAAATATCTATCTCAGTGACAAGACTTTAAAACTCTCTGACTTGGCAAATTCTTGATGGTCTGAATGGCATAAGAGGTAGCATGGTGTAGTAGAAATAATTTGGGAGCAGGAATAAGATATCTCAGTTAAAATTCAACCTCACAAAGTTTGTTTGACTCTTAGAAAGTAACTCAACTCCTCAGAGTCTAGGTTTCTTTATCCAATCTGTCCATCAGCCAGTCAAGAAACATTTTTTTTTAATTAAGTGCTTACCAGTGGACATTGAAACCATTTGTACTGGCTAAGAAATAGCCTGGTTGATCATTGAAATAGGTTAGGTTAGCAGGACAAAATAGACAATAACTATAGCAATCTAGAGTTTAACAAACCCAAAGACAGCTTTTGCGATAAGAATTAACTATTTGACAAACACTGCTAAAAAATTGGAAAACTAGTATGGCAGAAACTAGGCACTGACCCACACTTAAAACCGTACATCAAAATGGGTTCATGATCTAGGCATAAAAAATGAAATTATAAATACATTGAAAGAAGATAGGATAGTTTAGCTTACAGACCTGTGGGGGAGGAAGGAATTTGTGACCAAAGAAGAACTAGGGACCATTATTGATCACAAAATAGAAAATTTCAATTATATTAAGTTAAAAAGTTTTTGTCCAAACAAAGCTAATGCAGACAAGATTAGAAGGAAAGCAATAAACTGGGAAAACATTTTTATATTCAAAGGTTCTGATAAAGGTCTCATTTCCAAAATATATAGAGAACTGACTCAAATTTACAAGAAATTAAGCATTCTCCAATTGATAAATGGTCAAAGGATATGAACAGACAATTCCCAGACAAAGAAATTGAAACTATTTCTAGCCATATGAAAAGGTGCTCCAAGTCATTATTAATCAGAGAAATGCAAATTAAGACAACTGTGAGATATCACCACACACCTCTTAGATTGGCTAAAATGACAGAAAAAGATAATGATGAATATTGGATGGGATATGGGAAAATTGGGACACTGCTTCATTGTTGGTGGAATTGTGAATACATCTAGCCATTCTGGAGAGCGATTTGAAACTATGCTCAAAAATTTATCAAATTGTGCATACCCTTTGATCCAGTAGTGGTACTACTGGGCTTATATCCCAAAGAGATCTTAAAGAAGGGAAAGGGACCTGTATGTGCAAGAATGTTTGTGGCAGCCCTCTTTGTGGTGGCCAGAAACTGTAAACTACGTGGATGCCCATCAATTGGAGATTGGCTGAATAAATTGTGGTATATGAATATTATGGAATATTATTGTTCTGTAAGAAATGACCAGCAGACTGACTTCAGGGAGCCCTAGAGATACTTACATGAATTGATGCTAAGTGAAATAAGCAGAACCAGGTGATCATTATACAAGGTAACAACAAGATTATAGGATGATCAACTCTGATGGATGTGTCTCTTTTCAACAATGAGATAATCCAAACCAGTTACAATTGTTCAATAATGAAGAGAATCAACTACACTCAGAAAGAGAATATTAGGAACTGAGTGTGGACCACAACATAGTGTTTCTACTCTTTCTGTTATTGTTTGCTTGCATTTTTGTTTTCTTTCTCTTTTTTTTCTTTCTTTCTAGATCCAGTTTTTTTTTTAATGCAACAAGATAATCGTATAAATATGTATGCATATTTAGGATTTAACATATAGTTTAACATATCTAACATATATTGGACTACCTAGGGGAGGGAGTGGGGGGAAGGAGGGAAAAAAGTTGGAACAGATTTTACACGAGTCAGTGTTGAAAAATTACCCAAGCATATGTTTTGTAAGCAAAAGGCTATAATAATAAACAAAAAAGGGAAAAATGAATTATGGGAATATTTATGAAAAAATATATTAATTAATTAAGTGCTTACTATGTGCTTGATACTGAGCTGGCCATAATATATGGAGATAATGATAGATTACCTATCTCATAAGGTTGTGATTTTTTTTTTTAGTAACTCAAAATAGTGAAATTATTATGGGGTAGGAGGAAGGCAACAACCATAAGCCTTTTTTTTATAGCCTACCTGATAGTTATGAAATGACCCAATTCTGTCATTCCTGTTTTTCTGGAAAATTTACTTTTTGAATCCTTTCAATGAGAAAGGCCACAAAATGTTTCATTTATAAGGATATCATATTCTTTTATGAACTTTCTTCCTAGATACATTGAAATTGTCCTCCAGGATTGTAGTTAAAGCAACATTATTGAAATTCTGCCAATACTCATAATAAATAACTTTTGTAGATAATGATCATGATAACTAAAGTATACAGGAAAGGGAGTGCAATCAATACTACAATACAAGCTTACTGCTTCCACTCCCCCACTGGAAGTTTTTTGTTTGTTTTTTTGTTTGTTTGTTTGTTTTGGTGGTTTTTTTTTTCCTCTGTATAGAGGACTATGGAAGCTATTGGCCTAAAATCAATATGCTCATTTCATAGTTTTTTGTTCATAATCTTCACACCAACATAGATTTTTCTCCTCACATGTCTCCTGAAACATTCTTTAAACTTTCAATTTACTGGATGGTGCCTCCATTATCTACTCAGACTGGAGTTCTGGATTCCCCTCCTGCCCATCCCCAGTGGGATAGACATATCTTTGATTAAATGTGGAATTAGATGTGACCATCCAGCATTTAAAACATGGAGAAGAAAATGCAATGGAGAAAATCATAGGAAAGAACATATCAGTATTTAAAGAGTATATCAGAACCATGATGAGAATATTTTGCACTTGGGATGGGGATGTCTGTCAAAACAAAGGGAAAGTTTAACTAGAATACAAACACTGGAGGAAGATGAAACAAAAGATTTTGTTATCTGAGATATCATGGAAGTACCTTTGTTGCTAAAATGGCTACTGTTGAGGGTGTGCAACATAGGTTTGAGTGGTCAGTTATCAGAGGTATGGACACTTTGATGTCTGGAATGATGGTGTTGGAAACTATCTAAATTTTGTTGCTCCAAGTTAAAATTCCAGTTTACTCACTGCTTTCAGAGAGTCTTTCATATATTACTGTCACCAAAAAAATCATTAACTGGAAGCTTTTCTTTAGTCAATAAAGCCTTTTTGAAATTTGTTAGGCTGACACTTGCACATCAGAAACAGGCTATTTGAGAACTTGAAACATTTCCACCATGGTTTTACCTATGAGAGATTCTAATCTGCTGAAATAAATTTTAATAATTCAGGATTGCTTCTATACCATGATCTGATAAAGGAGTGAGGCTTTAATAGTTGCCCTGCAGAAAAACTAGGAATAATTATTTGAGGTTGGGGGAAAAAACCTATTGTGTTTTTAGCTACAAAAAAACATGGAACAATGGAAAATCCTCTTAGATTCAGAAAAACCTGTATGTGAACATTCCCCTCTGACTATTACTAATTACAAACTTGAGTTAATTATTTTCTCTCTCTGAATGTAAGGGATTGTTGTTTTCTTTCTATGAAATGGGGACAATACTAATTACACATCTTTTTCACAAAAGTGTTGTGAAAAAGAAACTTCATAAACCTTACAAAAAAATAAAGGAAATATAGCACAATTTTTCTGACCATTCTGATGTATCCCCATGATGATTTAGAAAAACACTGTAATGTTTTCTGAAAATTCAGGAGTCTTATCCAGTTTAGGAATTTATTAAGATTATTTCTGACAACTTTAGTTTTCATTTAACATGGATCATATCATTACTCTTGATACAGTTTTTTAATGCATGTTGAACTCCTTTGTTCATTAACTCCAAAGAGCTTAAGAAGAAATGAACCAATGACATTTGCATTGAGACCTCCCTGACTTAGATCATTATAGGCAAATCTCCAAGGAATACTTAGATTTCTGTAAGCATCCTTGTAAAGAATTCTTAATAAAAATGACAAGGAGGAGATGCAGTTATCTGTATCTATCACTCTCCTTTAATTTTAAGTATTTCATACCTCTGGATTTCATGGGCTTGTGCATATATCTATTTTTGTGAGTATATCACTTCACATTGTGTGAAATGCCAGCATAATCAGTTATCCCACTTTGTTAAAGAAGTTTTAAAAAATAGGTTAAGCTACAATTAAAAAACATTTCCCTAAAAAAGCAACTTTATTACCCAGATGAAGGCAATAAACGTTCTGAGGCCAATCTGCCTGAAGCAGTTCATGGTTTCTTTAAGAATACAGTATCCATAGATATAAATAAAGGAAGAATTAAAAACCACATGTGTCTCAAATTAAGCAATAATGGTACAATCCTGCTGTTTTACAAGGCAATAATCAAATTCCAAGCAGGACAAATTATGTAGAAAAATGCAAATAAGCTTGGGATCTAAATAAAGCAATGTAAAGGTACCATTAGCACTATTATATTATGAGTAATTCAAGTAATGCCTTTTCAAAACTAATCCTGAAAAATCAATAAATTTGCAAAGAAGACAAAATGATAACAGGTAAAAGGATAAGTAACACCGTGGAAGTGAGAATTACAGAGTTTTGGTAGGGAGCAATTCTAGCCTCATCAATCACTAACCCAAGTTTCTGAGAATTGCAAAATTCAATCATCTATCCTCTATGGGTTTCTAAATGGTCTTTGGAGTTGGGGCCAGAGCAATCTAGGGCATGCTCCTCTGGAAATATACTGCCAAGTCTTTGTTCACTCAGATGGGGAATTTATTCTTCTAGCTTTGAATAGCCCAACATTTGCTATATTTAGTTATCTTCTAAAGGAAGAGGTTAAACATCATTCACAGGTCTGAAAGGGAAGCCATGAAAATTAGATAATGAAGACTGATCTGAGCTAAATAGAGAAATATAAATTATTCTCTTTTTTTTTGATGTTAGAGTTGGAAGGGATCTTGGAAATCATTTGAGCAGAAAATGTCACAATTATATAACAGAATAACGCCAAAAGCAATTAAATGACTTGTTCAAGGTGACCTGAGCAAATAAGTGTAACAAAAACAAGAAATTAATAACAATTTTATTGATTCCAAATGACAAAAGTGATTAAATTAATTACTATTAATCAAAATATCATCTCAAAGATTTCTCCCATAATCCAATCTTTTTATGGACTACTAATACAAAACTAAGGCAAGGGGTGTGAGAAGATCTGGCTGAATTAAAGCAACCTGAAAACAGAAATGTTGTTCATTTAAATCTTGTATTTCTTTAGCATTTCTCATGCAACTCAACACAGATTTGATATTTAATAAACATTTACTGTTTAACAGAATTAGAATGATTACCAGAAAATTCTTGACTGTTATTTATGAAAAGAGCCAGTATAACAATTATTATACAAAGTATGGGTTAAGATTGTAATATTTAAGAAAACAAATTCCTTTAAAGAGAATATTTACTGTCATAGGAAAGAAAGACATATTAATGTAAATTCAAGTGATGATGTTGAAAAGTTCTGACGTAGTTTCTTACCAAATGTAGAATCAAAGAGCTAGAAAGAACACTTTTAACATGAATTTAGCTCTATCTGACCAAGAATACGTGTATTTTACATTATTCCCAACAACTTATTGTTTACTCTTTATATAAATATATTTCCAGTGAGGAGGAATCAACTACCTCCTGATGCAAATCATTGCACTTTTTGAGAGCTCTATAAAAAAAAAAAAAAAAAAAAAAAAAAAAAAAAAAAAAACCATATTCCTTATGTCAAACTTGATGTTTTTTTTTTCTTTTAAGTTTATGCCCTTTTCTCTTAATACTCCCTTCTGAGATTTTTTTTTAAATTGAGCCTTACCCTTCTCTCATATGGTAATACATCAAATGTTTAGAGATAGCCATCAAGGCCCCTCTAATTCTTCTTATCCTTTAGTCCCTTCCACAAATTACTAAATAGAATGTTTTCTTGTAATCACACAATAGTGGCCACCCACTTTTGGATATATTCCACTTCATATAGTTAATAATATATAATGCCTAAAAATGAACATTGAGTACTACAGATGTGTCCTGTGCAGGGAAATATATTGTAGAGAAAAATGGAATACATAAGGCCTTTGGGTTGTTAAAATAGAGTATTTGTTATAAAAAGCAAGTTATCTTAAAAAAAAAAAAAACTCTATTAATCTCTGCACTATTTCATTTTGTACTCTGAAGTCAAATGTATCTGTTATTCATATTTTCTTCTGATTTCCTACTTTCCTATGATAATCTGGACAAACATACCATAGTTAAAGCTATGTTTTTTCCAGTAGTAATATATGGATATAAGAGTTGGACTATGAGAAAAACTGAGTGCCCCCATATCAATGCTTTCAAATTTTGGTGATGGAAAAGACTTTTGAGGGTCTTTTTGACAAAAAGAAGTCAAATTATTCAATTCTTAATGAAATTAATTCTGATAATTAATGCTAATTCAGCTGAAGCTGAAAGTTAATTTTTTTTTTCCACATAGTGAGAAGTTTGGATTCATTGGGAAAGACTCTCATGCAAAAGACTGAAGGTAAAAGGGAAGGGGGATATTGCTATTAAATCCTAGATTTAAATCAGTATAATAAAAAAAGAAATTAAAAAAAATGTCTTTACATAGTGGAAAGATTTAGAAGGTCCTGGTGTGATTTAATACAAAAGAAGTCTTAGGTGAAAATGCTTCTTTTATAGATACATAGGATCAATTATGAACTGCTTTGTATCAACCAGCCAGAAATTTCAGTCATTTACTGGAATGATAGCTGTGTTCCTTTAAATGCTCTTTTTTTTATAATCTATCACTTTTTTTAAGAATAGCAATTGAAATTTCCAAATGACATTAAATATTACTTCACAATCTAATGTGAAATATGACACAATGGTTTGCAAATAAAGGTTCCTCAGGTAATTTATTACTGTATTCATAATGGTATAAATGCTTTTTGATACTTCATTGCTAATAAGTATCTATAATCAGAAAGCTTTTATAGCTTAATCTTTCATATATTACTATCATGCCCCCATTAAGCTTATTTTGCTTTTGAACCCAAACAATTAGCCAGAAATGCAAATGTAGACATGCTTATAATTTCAATCTTGCGAGAGACTTGGCTTGGGTTTTGATTTACAAGTCACTTTTCTGGGTTTTAAACTCTTTTAACAGCCATAATTACAATTGGGGATATACAATACCAAGCTTGCTTGACAATAAGACTCTTGGATGCCAAGTATTAGACACTATTGTCCCAACAGAAGCAGTGACATCTGGGTCTTCATGTGTTGAATATATTTAGGAAGCATATTTATGGCTGCCAAACATGCTTTCTAAATGATTCTCTCTAATCCCTTTGCACATTATGCTTTTTAATTGATGAGGAATTTGGTTAATAGGTATAGCTCTCCAACCAATTTTCCATTTGTTAGTAATAAAGTATATCTTATAATTTAGTTAAAATGTTTTATTTTGCCATACTGTGCTTCCTATTCTGAGAAGCAACATTTTTGTTGCCTAACTCTAGTATCCTCTATTTTTTTGACATGATAAAGTAGGCAGCATGGTATAGTAGGAGAATCATGTGAATTGGGGTCACAATAATAATAATAAATAAAACAGTGCTCCAAGGCTAATAAAAATGTTTTAAGTATATTAGGTTATTTGATAATTCGTTCCAACTCTATGAGTTAGGTACTATTCTTACCTTCTTTTTAAGAAGAAGAAACAGAAACAGAAATAAGTTAAGTTACTTGCCAGTGGTCCCAATCTAAGTGTCTGAGGCAAGATTAGAACATAGGTCCAAGTACAGGCTTATATCCATTCACCACCTAATTACCTGCAAAACCTGGATATGAGTTGTGACTCTTCCATTTTAATAGCTCTTTATTTGTGGGCAGGATACAACTCTGGTCGTCAAGAAATTCATGTTCTAATGACTGAGACACTCTACCAATACCTACATATACAATATATACAATGGAAATAGGTGAAAACTCAGAGGGAAGGTATTAACAGTGGGAACAATTGAAATAGAGATTTAAGGAATACTTCTTGTAAGAAGGCAAAATTTGGATTGAGTCTTGAAATAAAGAATGGAAAATTAGGAAGGAGGAAAATACAGATATAGAGGCAAATGCAAAAGCAAAGAGAAAAAGCAAAGGTAGGAGAAAAACATAAAGAGTTTGGAGATGGAGTATAGCATAGGAGCAAAATGGCCTGTCATTGACTCCTAGAGTACTTGGAAGATAATCACATGTGAGTAGATTAATATATCAGAAATAGGAAATACATGCAACTTAGCAACAGTGTGAAGAGTGATGAACTTGGGTTTGGAACCTTGTTCTTTTACTAACTTTATGACAGTGGGGATCTCATTTCTCCACTCTGAGCCTGATTTTCCTCATACATAACACAAGAGAAATGGATTAAGTGGCCTTTAGGATCTGAATGTCAAGTCTATTGTTGTTCCTTGTATCTGATTATATATAATCTATAGTTTTGGGGTTTTTTAATAAAAAAATACTGAATTAGTTATTCCCTATTTCCTTCTCAATTTATCAATTAGGAAATGAGGCAAACATGGTTTAAATGACTTGCTCTATGTTACACAGTTAGTAAATGTCCAAGGACAAATTTGAACTCAGATCTTTCTGACTTTGGGCCTAGAACTTCATTTACTTTATCACCTAATGCCTGAAAACAAAATTCAAATTAGTAAACAAGACGCTTTAATATGCAAAAGTAGTAATATGAAAATGCTAGCTGGATCTAACAAGCCAAGGAATCTGTGTTTTTTTGTTTTGTTTTGTTTTATTTTTAATTTAAGGAATAGCTGAAGTTTGTTTTTTTTTTTTTTTAAATTATAATTATTTGAGAACATGCCATCTAACTTACAAATAATAAATCTTTACATGACAAGAGGTTACATTAATTAATTTTTTTATATATGTGGGGTGATCAGGATAGAATATATAGGGGTTTAATAAATTTGATGAATTCAACTGAACATAACTTTTCACCAAATATGTATTTAACATTATGCTATGTTATATTAATTCTCTTTCACTCTCACCTTGAATTATTTATTTGAATCATAGTCCCCTCCCCATCTGCATGCATAAAAAGAATGATTTTGTACCATCAATAACCACAATTCATTAATTGTTATAAATGGGGAAAGGCTATTTACCTCAAACTCTCTATACTATTACTGATACTTTTAAACATTCTACCATTTAAAAAATTAATTGAGTGATCAAAATAAAGTTATTTAAAATATTTGCTGACTTTTTTTTCAAATGATCATAAAATCTTGACCTGGGAGCCTTAGATTTTAAAGATTGTCTGCTTCAGTAATTTTCCTTGATTTAGGGACAAAGATGCTTAGGATCAAAGACACATTGACTGTTCTCAAATCACACAGCTAATTAGTGGCAGCCATGATTAGAAACCTAATCTACTTTGCAGCTCATTGCTTTGTCCATTAAACCACAGGTTGTTTGTTTTGTTTTTTTTTTTGTTTTTGTTTTTGTTTTTTTTATTTGTTAGTCTATTTTTAAATTTTATCTCATCATCATGGCAACATTTTTTTTTACCTATAGTAACAATGGAGGAATAGCAGTTCACTGTGCGTTAGATGTAATTTAAATTCATGACAGTAATATATTTGAATTTATTATTTTTTGTTCCTTAGGTTTTTAGAGACCAGATTTAGACAGAAATGGGGGAAGTAAGTGTTCCTTTGTACTCTTGCTGAAATCAATGAGGCGTTTGTTTTCTCTCTTTGTTGTTGTATATTTTCCTTCTGATTTTACTTTAAAGATGAAAAGGATTTGTAAAAATACCAATTTTCTCTGACTATATTCTGGTTTAATTATCAGAGTAGCTAAATGTCTAAGAAATTACATTCCTAGCAATGTACTTTAAATGTACAATTCTTAAAAATTATATGATAAGAATCCTTTGACATTCTGATTATGTGGGGACTAATGAGGCTGATCTGGGCCATTCTAAGGCCAAAGGGATAAATAGAGGTCTATGAATGATCTGGCCTTGAGCTTGAGGCTTTGTGGGGCCAATTTAACTTCCTAAAATACCAGAGAGCTTTGCCTTTTGCCCTGGGGCTTTTTCCTTTCAAGGAATTTCTAAACTTCCCAGTTTCCAGTTCAGTAGTCTGCTGGGTTTTCAGGCTTGTGAGACTATTTTGCACCCTGATTACTTTCCCCTAATTCTAACATTGCCATCCAAATCAGATTTTAACAACCACTGCCTCATTCTTTCATTAAGGGTTTCAAATGTGTAAAAGTGATTGGAGTTTAAGTCTCCAATGTGATACATAATAGGGATGGAACCAGGAGCTAGTCACTTAATTTCTTATTGCTTTTGGCAACACTCTAAAACTATAAATTACAAAATATTTGCCAATCTACACCAATGACTTTTTCCTTTTCTTGCTCCCTACCCCTTCCATACACACACACACACACACACACACACACACACACACACACACACACACAGAAAGTCAAACAGCTGTTAGTATTCAATATAGCAATGGGGAGAATTCGAAGAAAAATCTTTCTTAAGGAAAATATTTCATATTGATAAATGATAGTAATTTTATACAAATAATATATACATATTATACTATACTATATACTATGTGTAATTATACTATAATACTATAATATACTATATATTATATTATATTATATATTATAATATATTATATGTATGTATATATATATAGCACCTTTTTGCATATACATATATGTGGGAGGAGAAATAGAGAGACAGAGAGAGATAGAGACAGAGACAGAGAGAAAGCACTCTCCTTTAATGAAAGTCTTTAGTTTTGAAAATATTTTGCTGCTCTAAATCATTTTTTTATTAGAGAAATGCAAATTAAAACAACTTACACATTTCAAATTGGCTATATGTTAGGAAAGGATAATGATAAATGTTGGAGAGGATGTAAGAAAATTGGGACACTAAAGCATTGGTGAAGTTGTGAAATGATCCAACCATTCTGGAGAGCAATTTGGAATTATTTCTAAAGGGTTATAAAACTGTGCATACCTTTGACTCAGAAGTGCTGTTAAGGAGTCTTTATCACAAGGGAATCATGAAGGAGGTAAAGGACTCACATATGCTGATGTGGGTTGTGGTCCCTTTAAGAAATTAGTCCTTTCAGATGGATTTATTTCTTTCTGATTCACAGTCTCTCCTAGCTGGTCCATTATTAATTCAAGAAGCTAGGCCCTTTGATTCACAAATCCTTGTCAAAAGCAGCCCTTTGAATTCCAATAGAAGATCCAGGCTCTCCCAGCCCCCATGGGATCTGAGCCAACTTGGGACTCCCCCTTTAGCTAACTCTCTCATTATAAAAGAGCCAAGCTAGAGTCCTCTCTTTGCTGAGGTTCCAAACATGGTAGCCTTACACCTGGCATGCCAAGGATCTATGCTCACAGGAACACTGTTTCCAGTGTCCTCTTCAACTTTACTAACTAGACTTTAACTTTACTTCCAAACCCCATAATAAAACGCTTTTATCAATCTAGGTTTTCGTTTAACTCCATACCTTGTGCTGAATCCAAAGGGGTTGCAGGGGAAGTCTATTTGACTCCCTGTACCCCAAACCTGCCATTAGACCTCAATTAAATCTTAATTTCATTTAGATACCCCAAGTCTAGACCTCATCACATGCAAAAAATGTTTATAGCAGCAACTCTTTTTGTAGTAGCAAAAAAATTAGAAAAGAAAGGGATGTCCATCAACTGGAGAATGCCTGAAGAAGTTGTAGTACATGAAAATAATGAAATGTTATTGTTCTATTAAAAAATTAATGAACAATATGATTATAGAAAAGCCTGGAAAGATTTACATGAACTGATGCTGAGTGAAACAAGCAGAACCAGGAATACATTGTACACATTATCAGCAGGAATGTGCAATGATCAACTCTGAAAGACTTTGTTCTTCTCAGTAGTTCAGTGATCCAAAGCAATTCCAATAGACTTTGGACAGAAAATGCCTCCTGCATCCAAAAAGAGAACTAAGGAAAATGAATGCATGCTATGTTTTTTCTGTTTGTTTTTTTTTTTTCCTCTCTCGCATTTTTCCCCTTTTGCTTTTAATTTTTTCTCCCAACATGATTCATAAAGCAATGTGTATTAAAATACATAAACTTATTTCAATTAAAAATAATAAAATTTTCTTATTTCTTCTTGGAGATAAGATACATCCTCAATAAAAAAAGAAAAAATATATTTTACAAATGTCTCATTTTTATGGTCATAATATAACAACCCTGGGATGTAGGTACAAAATAATCAAATCCTCAAATAAATCAAGCACAAGGAAAAGAGAAAAGAAATGTATATATATTTTTTGAGATAAAGAAGTTTGCAAAATGGGGTCACCCACAGGAGCAGAGCATAATGGATTTCCCAAACTAGAGACCTATGAAAAAGTTTTTTTTGTTTGTTTTTTTGGGTTTTTTTCTGCTTTGGTGAAAGAAGGGTTAAGATGTAGCAAGGCCTGATCATGAGATGCCAGTGGCCTGCACCAATCTGAGCAAGGCTGTTTTGTCCTTTATGCCATAAATCCTAAGGAAAGGGGTAAGAATACCAGGAAATAACCAATCTCAAAGCTAGTTTTTGTTTATAAAATTCTAAGGTGGAAACAAGAGCTTCTAAGATGGAGTCTTAAGATGTGACTCAGCTCAACATAGTCTTCATTATTTTAAGGACAGGATTGTAAGGGCATTAAGGAAACGACTTTACTAGGATGATTAAGAGATTGTAGCAATTCATTTTGAGATTGGTATTAACAATCTTCAGTTATTATATTTACAATTATATTAATTTATTTTTATCACTTTATCATAACTTTATAAATGAGAAAAGTGAGACAGAGAGAAGCTAACTAATTTGTCTGGGGTTACACAGTTAATAAATGTTTGGGTCCAAATTTGATCTCAGAACTTGCTAACTCCAAGTCTAGATTCTATCTACTATACCATCTAGATTCCTTCTATTCTATTGGCAAGTTAATAACGGCATATATTTGAGGAAAATATAAAATAATATAAATGGAGGGTTGTTGTGATAAGGGAGAAGGGTGACACTGGATGTAAGAGACAGCACTTGTTCTGTGTAACTTTTAAAAAGTTTGGAAGTACAGGAAAGAGAGGTTAAAAAGGCATATATTCTAGGTTTACTGTCAACCATATGTTAATTATAATTTTTTTTTCCTATTGTGCATCTTGAATATATTTACATGTGTATATATTGTCTCCAAATTAAACTATAGGTCCCTGAAGATTAGACACTTGGTTTTGTCTTTATGCCTGCAGTGCATAGCATAGTATCTGATATAGAATAGACATTTAATAAACCTTTTTTGGTTGAATGATCGATATGTCAGTCTGACTAGGATTTATGTGAATGTAATATAAGATAAATCTATAAAGAAAGATTAAAGTCAGATAGTGAAGAACTTAAAATGCTAAATAGAGAAGTCTATTTTATCCCAGAAGTAAGAGGGAGGCCACCTGAGTTTCTTGAATGGGAAAAGCAACATGATTGGAGCTATATTTAAGGAATACCAGTTTGATAGTTGTGTAAGGGATGAATTAGAATCAAGGAAGACTATTTCAATAGTCCAGGTGAGAAATAATGAAAGCCATGACTAGAGTGAAGATCAGTTGAGTGGTGAAAAGAGCATGATAAAGCCTAATTATGGAGGAAGGATTGACAGGGCTTAATAAATAAGACTGGAAGTGAAGGGGCATTGAAGGAGAATTAAAAACAAACAAACAAACAAACAAACAAAAAAAAAAAAAAAACAAGGATATTTCTTGATGGGTCAAAGTCCAGGGTCTACTCAAAATTTTATATTTATCTAAGGAATACAGAATAACAAAAATTTTAAAACTTATTTGTATACTGTAAAAGCACCATCCTACATCCAAATCTTTTACCTTTTTCCTTCGCTTTCTTAATACTTTAATAAAAGACATCCTGGTTCCTCCCTTATCTCTACCTTGTTCTTCTCACATAGGCTGCTTGTTGATTAAAGCCCCAGATTTCAGTATATTAAGCTCTTCCAACTTTTATTACTAGTTTCTCTTAAAGCTTATTACAGTATGTTTTTATTTAATAAAGTCTTTTATTATAATAGGAGAATCTCTTTGAATTTTTCCACACCAATTATTAACCATGACTGTTGGATACTTCTTGTCCTATGTTGAGAAACTAGAAGATTGGAAGAATGGTAGTACCCTCAGCATAAATAAGAATATTGAGAGTACAGCAGAATTTGTGAGGGAAATAAATTCTTCTTTTAACATGTTTAATTTGAGATGTGTAGTTATTATTCATTTGGATTTGTTTAATTTCCAATTAATAACATAAATATAATGCTTAAGAGAGAGACTACATATGAACATATAAATCTGGAGTCATTTGAATAGTATGAAAGTTGCTGAGATCAACAAGGGAATGAATTGAGAAAAAAACAAAGTATATGGCACATTACAAAGTCTTGGAAGGAAACTCATGAATAGAGAGTAATTCTTTGCTGATATTCCAACAAAGGAGATAGGGAAGTAAGAGACAGATAGGTAGGGGTATCATGAGAAAGTAGTGTTTCAAAAACTCAGGAAGAAAGAAGTATCTAGGAAGAAACAGTAATCAACATTGTTAAATGACATAAGAAAAGCAAAGAAGAATAAGAACTGAAAAACAGCCACGGGACTTTGCAAGTAAAAGATAATTATTATTCCTTTTTAAAGAGAAATTTAAGGTAAAGGTGGTGGTCAAAAATCACATTGTGAAGGGATAAGAAAAGAAATAAAGAAGTTGATAAGGTAAAGGGAAAAAATGCAAACAACTTTTTCTAAGAATCTGTCTTCAAAATGCAGTAAGATATCAGGTGAAACCATTAAAGAATGATATGATTAAACTTGAAAAAAAATTAAGAATAGAGATGAGCTTTCTAGTTTTATGAAAAAATGTTCCAAATCACTATTGATTGGAGAAATGAAATTATAAGAACTCTGAAGTATGACTTAAAACTTTTCAGATTGGTATATGAATGTTATGGAATATTATTGTTCTGTAAGAAATGACCAACAGGAGGGATAGAGAGAGGCTTGGAGAGACTTACATCAACTGAAGCTGAGTGAAACCAGCAGAACTAGGGGATCATTATACACTTCAACAATGATACTGTATGAGGATGTATTCTGATGGAAGTGGATATCTTCAACATAGAGAAGAGCTAATCCAATTCCAACTGATCAATGATGGACAGAATCAGCTACTTCCAGAAAAGGAACACTGAGAAATGAGTGTAAACTGTGAGCATTGTTTTTTTGTTTTGTTTTGTTTTGTTTATCTTCCCAGATTATTTTTACCTTGTGAAATACAATCCTTCCTTTGCAACAACAATAACAAAATTCGGTTCTGCACATATATATTGTACCTAGGATATACTATAAGATATTTAATATGTATGGAAATGCCTGCCATCTAGGGGAGGAAATGGAGGGAAGGATGGGAAACAACTCGGAACAGAAGGGAGTAAAAGGGATAATGTTGTAAAAAAAATTACCTCTGCATATGTACTGTCAAAGAAAATGTTATAATTATAAAAATTAATAAAAAAGTTAAAAAAAACTTTTCAGATTGATTAAGATGACAAAAAATATAATGATAAACTGGGAGGAGGGTGCATTTGGGAAAATTTGTGCACTAATGCATTATTGGTGGAGTTGTGAAATGATCCAACCATTGTGGAGAACAATTTGGAACTATCTCCAAAGGATACAACCTGTGCATATCACTACTGGGTCTATATCACAAAGAGATCATAAAAGAAGGAAAAGGACTCCTCCACACAAAAATGTTGGTAGCAGCCCTTTATGTAGTGGCAAAGAAATGGAAATAAAATGTGCACCTATCAGTTGAAGAATGGCTGAATAAGTTATGCTATATGGATATAATGGAATGCTTTTGTTCTATAAGAAAAGATGAGCAAGATAATTTCAGAAACGCCTGGAAAGACTTATGTAAACTAATGCTGAATGAAGTAAGCAGAAATGAGAGAACATTGTACACAGTAAAAACAAAACTATGTGATGATCAAGTATGATGGACTTGACTCTTCTCAGGTGTGATAATTCAAAATAATTCCAATAGACTTAGGATATGAAATGCCAATTACATCTAGAGAGAGAACTATGGATACTGAAGGTGAATTAAAACATAATATATGTTTGTTTCTTTATCTTATTTTTCATGGTTTTTCCCTTTTGGTCTGATTTTTCTTGCACAACATGACAAATATGAAAACAAATTTAAAAAATCACACACATTTAATTAATATCAGATTGCTTCCTGTCTTGGGGAAGGAAAAACTAAGAAAAGGAAGGATAAAAATTTATAACACAAAGCCTTACAAAAATTATTCATGTATTTAGAAAAATAAAAAGAATAGAGATGAGCACTTTTCTAGCAAGTAAAAACGTAGGGAATGGGTGGGAAGGACTAAAAATTAAAGAGGGGAACCAAAATGCTAGAAAGTGGTGGGATCCAGAGCATGAATACATTGAGAAGTGGATTCAGAAATTGCAGCAAAGGATAAGAATATGGAAGATGAGAATTATGCGTAAAGGTATTGAAATATAATATAGATAAGAAGTAGTACCAAGTGGTGAATGCCCACTTATTTTCAGTAAAGTACAAGATCAAGTTCTTCTATTAAAGACTGAGAACTGTTGTTAGAAGATGTTTTAATAAAGAAGATAAAAGTTTTAATATGCTATTATAAACATCATAATAGAATCAATTATAGAAGTATAAAATAACTTCCTTGAAACAATGAAGATTCAGAAGAAGTTATAGAATTTAAATTGTTATGAGATTCAGGAAGGTTGTTTGAGCTACAATACAAACCTATAGTGTGTAACTATGAGCAGAGAGGAAAGATTGGGTGGTTAAGCCAAGGTAGGAATAAAAATAGTTTAGGATCACACACTTAAGCTATAAATAATTAGTGCTTATTACATTATTTTTCTCCTGTCTTTCTCTTTTCAAAGAGGGGTACTGTAAGATTTTTTTTAATTATTTGTAAAATATTTTATTGTTTAACTTTAGTGTCACATGGGATTCTAACTCAAAAGTTACCATAGATCAGGTTGACCTGGGAAATGCTCCAAACTGGGGGCGGAGCCAAGATGGCTGAGAAGAAACACAGGACTCTATGAACGTCCTCACTCCCTCACAACCAATTAGATAAATTAAGCCTCAAAATAAGCCCAGGACTGATAGATACCACAAGGATTGGAAGCACGACTTACCAGCTGAAGAGAATCTGGAGTTTCAACAGAAAAGGTCAGTCCCCAGGGGAGGAAGAAGAGAGGCCAGCACAGACGGCTGGGTGCTAGCATACTCTGCCGATCACGCTGGGAAGGGCTCTGGGATCAGAGAAGCCACTGAGATAAAGGAATCTGACACAGGCTATTAGCTCTTCTCTGCTAATTATTAAGCAGTTCAGAAGAGAAAGCTAAAATACTTTAAAAACTCAGATTAGATTTTCCCCGGATCCTAGAGATGACTCAGCACATCTCTGCACCAGGGGGTGTGGCCTCAGCTACCACCTGAGAATAGTTAAGAGATTGACAAGTGGGTGGATACTGCCCAAGGCAACACACGCTACCTAGTTTAGCTGGAGGGAGTGGAACTCACCTCCAGGAAGTCCCAGAGAAGCTAGGGACACCGGTTTCTGGCAGACACTTCCAGTTTGAGCACAGGGGTTTTTCACATCACCTGCTGCAGACATCCACGCCCCACCGGCAAGTATAGGCTGGGCTTTGTGCTGCCTTTACTGTTCAGCGCCCACGGGGCACAGCAGCACTAATCACCTCTGAGGCACCTCCAGGGAGGGGGTGGGGAACTCTCTCCTAGAGCTCTATTTTAGCTCAGGCGCAGCTAAGTTTAGCATCTTTTTCCATGGAAGAAGATGGTCATTCAATGAAACAGAGGAATTCTATATGTTTCTAAGAAAAAAACCAGACTTAAACAAAAAATTTGATCTACATCCACAAGACTGAAGAGAAACAGAAAAAGGTACACAGAACCCTTGAGAACTGTAACTCTGTTG
Organism: Sminthopsis crassicaudata; assembly: GCF_048593235.1. NCBI lineage: Eukaryota > Metazoa > Chordata > Mammalia > Dasyuromorphia > Dasyuridae > Sminthopsis > Sminthopsis crassicaudata. Next base: position 641,782,923 of record NC_133617.1, read on the forward strand.
GGGTTATATAAAAAGTACTCAAGGATAATTTGATTTTACTGATATAAAAGAAAAAAAGGGGGGTGTAGTAAAGGGAAGGAGGTCGGTTCAGAAAAAGGGGAAGGAATGATAAAAAGAGGGAAACTACATCCCAGGAAGAGGCACAGAAAATACACCGTATCTGAGGGAACTTAGTGAGGGGGAGTATCATTGTGTGAATCTTACTCTCATTAGGAGAAGCTCAAAGACTAAATAATTAACATATTTGTTTTTCAGAGAATTTTCTCTCACCTCATTAAAAGGGGGGAGAGGAAAAGAGAAAAGGAAAAGGAGAATAAGTGAAGGGACTTGGAGGGAGGGGGGAGGGATACTAAAAAAAAAAGAGGGAGGGTTGCGCGGAAAAAGGGGGATCTGTAAATTAAATATCGGGGAGAGGGATCAGGGGGTCAAGAGAAAAAAGCATAATTTGGGGATAATATGATGGCAGGAAATACAGAATTAGTAACTGTAACTGTAAATGTAAATGGGATGAACGATCCTATCAAACGGAGATGGATAGCAGATTGGATCAAAAAGCAGAAACCTACAATATGTTGTCTACAGGAAACACACTTAAAGCAGGGAGATACATACATAGTAAAAGTAAAAGGTTGGAACAGAGCCTATTATGCTTCAGGTAAAGCCAAAAAAGCAGGGGTAGCTATCCTTATCTCAGATCAAGCAAAAGCAGAAGTAGATCTCATTAAAAAAGATAAGGAAGGAAACTATATCCTGCTGAAAGGTAGCATAAATAATGAAGCCATATCAATACTAAACATATATGCACCAAGTGGTATAGCATCTAACTTTCTAAAGGAAAAGTTAAGAGAACTGCAAGAAGAAATAGACAGTAAAACTATAATAGTGGGAGATCTCCACCTTGCACTCTCAGATTTAGACAAATCAAATCACAAAACAAACAAGAAAGAAATTAAAAAAGTAAATAGAACATTAGAAAAACTATGTATGATAGACCTTTGGAGAAAACTGAATGGCAATAGAAAGGAATATACTTTCTTCTCAGCAGTTCATGGATCCTATACAAAAATAGACCATATATTAGGACATAAAGATCTCAAAATTAAATGTAGGAAGGCAGAAATACTAAATGCCTTCTTCTCAGATCAAATTATAGAAACAATTAACAATTTCACCCAAGATAATGACAATGATGAGACATCATACCAAAATCTTTGGGATGCAACTAAAGCAGTAATAAGGGGAAATTTTATATCTTTAGAGGCTTATTTGAAGAAAATAGAGAAAATAGAGAAAGAGAAGATTAACGAATTGGACTTACAACTTAAAAGGCTAGAAAAAGACCAAATTATAAACCCCCAACCAAAAATTAAACTTGAAATACAAAAATTAAAAGGAGAAATCAATAATATTGAAAGTAAAAAAACTATTGAATTAATAAATAAAACCAAGAGTTGGTTTTATGAAAAAGCCAATAAAATAGATAAACCTTTGGTAAATTTGATCAAAAAAAAAAAAAAAAAGAAAGAGGAAAATCAAATTGATAGTCTTACAAATGAAAAGGGGGATCTTTCCACCAATGAAGAGGAAATTAGAGAAATAATAAGGAATTACTTTGCCCAACTTTATGCCAATAAATTTGATAACTTAAGTGAAATGGATGACTTCCTCCAAAAATATAGGCTCCCTAGATTAACAGAGGAGGAGATAAATTGCTTAAATAATCCCATTTCAGAAAAAGAAATAGAACAAGCTATTAATCAACTCCCCAGGAAAAAATCCCCAGGGCCAGATGGATTCACATGTGAATTCTACCAAACATTTAAAGAACAATTAGCCCCAATGTTATATAAATTATTTGAAAAAATAGGGGATGAAGGAGTCCTACCAAACTACTTTTATGACACAGACATGTTACTGATACCTAAACCAGGTAGATCGAAAACTGAGAAAGAAAATTATACACCAATCTCCTTAATGAATATTGATGCTAAAATCTTAAATAAGATATTAGCAAAAAGACTTCAGAAAATCATCTCCAGGATAATACACTATGATCAAGTAGGATTTATTCCAGGAATGCAGGGCTGGTTTAATATTAGGAAAACTATTAATATAATTGACCATATTAATAATCAAAGTAATAAGAACCATATGATCATCTCAATAGAGGCAGAAAAAGCATTTGACAAAATCCAACATCCATTCCTACTAAAAACTCTTGAGAGTATAGGAATAAATGGACTATTCCTTAGAATAATCAGGAGCATATATTTAAGACCTTCAGTAAGCATAATATGCAATAGAAATAAACTGCAACCTTTCCCAGTAAGATCAGGAGTGAAACAAGGTTGCCCACTATCACCATTACTATTCAATATAGTACTAGAAACGCTAGCCTCGGCAATAAGAGCCGAGAAAGAGATTCAAGGAATTAGAGTAGGAAATGAGGAAATTAAACTATCACTTTTTGCAGATGACATGATGGTATACTTAGAGAACCCCAAAGACTCTGCTAAAAAAGCTACTAGAAATAATTCAAAATTTCAGCAAAGTGGCAGGATACAAAATAAATCCACATAAATCCTCGGCATTTTTATATATCACTAACAAAATGCAACAGCAAGAGATACAAAGAGAAATTCCATTCCAAACAAATGTTGAGAGTATAAAGTATTTGGGAATCCATCTACCAAAGAAAAGTCAGGAATTATATGAGAAAAATTTACAAAACACTTGCCACAAAAATAAAGTCCGATTTAAATAATTGGAAAGACATTCAGTGCTCTTGGAGAGGCCGAGCGAATATAATAAAGATGACAATACTCCCCAAACTAATCTATTTATTTAGTGCTATACCAATCAGACTCCCAAGAGACTATTTCAATGACCTAGAAAAAATAACAACAAAATTCATATGGAAGAATAAAAGGTCGAGAATTGCAAGGGAACTAATGAAAAAAAAAACTCAGAGGAAGGTGGTCTAAGTGTACCTGATCTAAAGCTATATTATATAGCAGCAGTCACCAAAACCATTTGGTATTGGCTAAGAAATAGACCGGTAGATCAGTGGAACAGATTAGATACAAAGGACAAAAAAAAGTACATATATAGTAACCTAATCTTTGACAAACCCAAAGATACCAACATTAGGGATAAAAATTAATTATTCGGAAAAAACTGTTGGTAAAACTGGAAATTAGTATGGCAGAAATTAGATATGGATCCACACTTAACACCATATACCAAGATAAGATCAAAATGGGTCCATGATTTAGGCATAAAGAGGGAGATAATAAATAGATTAGAGGAACAGAGGATAATCTACCTCTCAGACTTGTGGAGGAGGAAGGAGTTTATGACCAGAGGAGAACTAGAGATCATTATTGATCACAAAATAGAAGAATTTGATTACATCAAACTAAAAAGTTTCTGTACAAATAATACTGATGCAAACAAGATTAGAAGGGAAGTAACAAATTGGGAAAATATTTTTAAAAACAAAGGTTCTGACAAAGGTCTCATTTCCAAAATATATAGAGAAGTGACCCTAATTTATAAGAAACCGAACCATTCTCCAGTTGATAAATGGTCAAAGGATATGAACAGACAATTCTCAGAGGAAGAAATTGAAACTATATACACTCACATGAAAGAGTGTTCCAAATCACTATTGATCAGAGAAATGCAAATTAAGACAACTCTGAGATACCACTACACACCTGTCAGATTGGCTAAGATGACAGGAACAAATAATGATGAATGTTGGAGGGGATGTGGGAAAACTGGGACACTAATACATTGCTGGTGGAGTTGCAAAAGAATCCAGCCATTCTGCAGAGCAATCTGGAATTATGCCCAAAAAGTTATCAAACTATGCATATCCTTTGACCCAGCAGCGCTATTACTGGGCTTATATCCCAAAGAAATACTAAAGAGCGGAAAGAGACATATATGTGCCAAAATGTTTTCGGCAGCTCTTTTTGTAGTAGCTAGAAACTGGAAGATGAATGGATGTCCATCAGTTGGAGAATGGTTGGGTAAATTATGGTATATGAAGGTTATGGAATATTATTGCTCTGTAAGAAATGACCAGCAGGAGGAATACAGAGAGGCCTGGAGAGACTTAAATCAACTGATGCTGAGTGAAATGAGCAGAACCAGAAGATCATTGTACACTTCAACAACAATACTGTATGAGGATGTATTCTGATGGAAGTGGAAATCTTCAACATAAAGAAGATCCAACTCACTTCCAGTTGATCAATGATGGACAGAAATAACTATACCCAGAGAAAGAACACTGGGAAGTGAATGTAAATTGTTAGCACTAATATCTGTCTGCCCAGGTTGCATGTACCTTCGGAATCTAATGTTTATTGTGCAACAAGAAAATGATATTCACACACATGTATTGTATCTAGACTATATTGTAACAATGTAAAATGTATGGGATTGCCTGTCATCGGGGGGAGGGAATAAAGGGAGGTGGGGATAATTTGGAAAAATGAATACAAGGGATAATATTATAAATATATATATATATATATATATATACTAAAAAAATATTAAAAAAAAAATGCTCCAAACTAGCCATAAATTGCCACAAGGAATGATTGGCTTCACTCAGATCTTGGGTTCACATAAATGATTGTGTTTTGGGTTCACATAAATGATTGTGTTTTAGGTCCACCTAATAGGCTTATGTTTTGCTTTAACCCAAGTTTTATTAAATGTTTTTATTTAACTATTGACATACATCTGAAGTAACACCTGGAAATTGCCCTTTTAGAAAATTGCCTATGAGTTGATGTACCTCTCAACTTGTAACCTTGTTTGAACTCTGTATGATGTAAGACAACAGAATTTACTTGGAATTGGGTAAGTAGTAAATCACAATTATTTTTCCTCTAGCTACTCGCTCTGACAAAGTGACAAAAGCAATTTTAGATTTTGGGACTGATCTTGATTAAGAAAATAGAGAGAATGAACACTAATGTAAGTTCCAGGAAAGGGGTGAAAGGAAACTAACACCATAATCATTAATAGCTCATATAATGGAAAAGGTAAAAAAGTAAGTCAGTTAGTTAAATGCAAAAGTTTATTTACAAGTTTGTAAGCAGTCACAGGGAGAAATAAATAGTAAAGCAATAATTTGGTGGACTTTAATTTAAATCATCTGTTTAGACCTAGATGAATTAAAAAAAAAAAAGAAAGTATTTTAAAATCTTAACAGAATATTAGGAGAAAAAAAATAAGCATATAGTCTTTAGTGATTATGAAGTGCTTTCCCCGAAGTTTTACATGATACCTTTAGAAAAAAGTGACCATACCCTTGAGCATAAAGAACTCAAGAAGAGAGGGGGTGGGGTCAAGAGGAGGCACACATCACTTTCTCAGCCTTTTTCATAGTCTCACAACCAATTATTAAATTCAGCCTCAAAAATAGCACTTGACTGGTAAAATTCACAAAGATTGGAAGTGCAACAATTTGCCAGCCAAAGATAATCTGGAAGATCGTCAGAAATTATTTGTCCTGTGCTGTAGAAACAGACCAGCATAATCAGGGATAGAACCAGAAGTTATCCTCCAGAGTGGAGGGTGTTCTCCATGGTAAAAAAATTTACAGAGACATCTCTACCATAGGCTGATTGCTCTGCTTTGCTTGTAAAGCAGTAGAGCAGCAGAGAAATTAAAGCCAAAGGTAGAGGGTACTCTAAAAATCACCAGAACCTAACAGGATATGGCTATACCTATCCAAAACTGGAAGTGACTCAGAACAGACCACAACACAGTTGTGCAGCAACATTCTGCAATACAGACTGGGCAATCAGAAATCTGAATTGCAGAGACCCAGGACAGCTTCTAATCTGCACACTGAGGCTATTCACTGGGCATCTGCTAATACCCATAGTGGGCTTTAGCCTTGGGCAGTGATACTTTCTCTGCTCAGTCCCTAGTCCCAGGGAAATTGCTAATCTGCACAGCAGGGTTCTTCACTGGGCACATGTGCAGCTCAACCATGCTACCCAGACCTGAGTCACTTCCAGTGGAGAAATTTTCCCAGAGCACTGCCACAGCTTGGCTGCACTTTGTAGCCCATTGGCAGGATAGCTACTGTTCATATACCTATTCCCTGCTGTGCAGAGGAAGCTTATAAACTCCTTCCCCCTGAAGGCAGACCCTAATGGTTTTTTAAAAAATGAGTAAAAGAATCAAAAGGACAATGGATAGCTCCTATACAGAAAGAGAGCAGGTTTGCAACCCTGAGGAGACTGATAGTACACAGTCTCCAGACAAAACCACAAAGGGAATGTAACCTTGTCCCCATTGCAAAAGGCTCTCCTAAAAGAAACTATAAAAACAATCTTAAAAGAGAGATAGAAGAAAAAATGGGGAAAGGAAAGAGTAACTAAGCAAGAGAGTAACAACTTCCTGAAATTTGAATGGGAAAAGAAAAGAATTCCTAAGAAAGTAGGATTTGTGAATTGGACAAAGAAAATAACTCACTAAAAAAAAACAAATTTAGTGAAATGGAAAAAAAAAATCCACAGAGCAAAACAACTCATTTAAAAACTCAATTAGACATATACAAAAAGAAGTAAAAAAAGCTAATGAAGAAAATAAATCATTATGAATCAGAACTGAACAAATAGAAATGAATGATTCATTGAAACACCAAGAATAAATTAAGTAAAAACAAAAAAGTGAAAAATTAGGAAAACAACATGAAATATCTACTTGGAAAAACAACACACCTGGAAAATAGATCTAGGAGAGATAATCTGAGGATGAATGGACTTCCAGAAAATTATAATAAAAAAGATCCTAGATATTATTTTGCAAGAAATCATCAAAGAGAATTGCCCAGAGGTAATAGAATCAGAAGGTAAAAGAGGCATTGAAAGAATTCATTGAACACCATCTTAAAAAGACCCTAAAATAAAAATTCCAAGGAATATTGTGGCTAAATTTCAGAACTAACAGACTAAGGAAAAAAATATTACAAGCAGCCAGAAAACAAAACAAAACAATACAAAACAAAACAAAAAACAAAAACAATTCAAATTCCGAGGTGCCACAGTAAGGATCACTCAAGATCTGGCTGCTTCCACATTAAAGGATCGAAGGAGCTGGAATCTGATATTAAGAAAGGCAAAAGAACTTGAAATGCAGCCAAAAATAAACTATCAAGCTAAGCTGAGCATTTTCTTCCATGAAAGAAGATGGAAATTTAATGAAACAGATAAATTCCATTTTTTCTAAGAAAAAAAAAAAAAAAAAACAGATCTAAAGAAAAAAAAAAAATTGCTCTCCAACCATAGGACTCAAGAAAAGCAGGAAAAGGTAAACAGAACTTTTGAGTACTGTATTTCTGTTGAGGATATACATTAAGACTACATGTATAATTTTATTTTATTGATATAACAAAAACAGGGAAGTAGAAATAAAAAGAGGATAGTGTTAGAAAAAGGGAAGAGAAGAGATAGAAAAAGGGAAACTATATCCCACAAAGAGGCAAAGGAAACCTATCATATCTGAGGGAATTTAGAGAGGGAGAGTAACATTATGTGACTCTAATTCTCATCAGAATTGGCTCAAAGAGAAAATAATATGATATATTTGTTTTTTTATGTTTTGTTTTGTTTTGTTTTTAGTTCATAGATATTTTCATTTATTTATTTATATTTTAATAATAGTTTCTATTTACCAGATATTCGCATGGGTAATTTTATAAGATTGACAATTGCAGGGGCAGCTAGGTGGTACAGTGGATAGAGCACCAGCCTTGAATTCAGGAGGACCCAAGTTCAAATCTGGTCTCAGACACATAACAATTCTTAGCTGTGTGACCCTGGGCAAGTCACTTAACACCAGCCTCAAAAAAAAAAAAAAAAAAGCCAATTGCCAAACCATTTTTTCAATTTTTCCCCTCCTTCCCTCCCCCCTTAGATGTTAGGTCAAAAAATAAATGTTAAATATGTTAGAATATAAATTAAATACAATATATACATATATATGTATATATATATATATAATGATGTATATGTACACATGACCAAACAGTTGTTTTGCTGAACAAAAAGAATCGGACTTTGAAATAATGTACATTTAGCCTGTGAAGAAAATCCAAAATGCAGGCGGACAAAATTAGAGGAACTGGAAATTCTATGTAGTGATTCATATTCACCTTCCAGAGTTCTTTTTGCTCAGTGTAGCTGGTTCAGTTCATTACTGCTCTATTGGAACTGATTTGGTTTATCACATTGTTGGAAAGGGCCACGTCCATCAGAATTGATCATCATACAGTATTGTATTTGAAGTATATAATGATTTCCTAGTCCTCCTCATTTCACTCAGCATCAGTTCAAGTAAGTCTTTCCAGGCCTTTCTGAAATCATCCTGTTGGTCATTTCTAATAGAATAATAATATTCCATAATATTCATATGCCACAATTTATTCAGCCAATCGCCAATTGATGGCCATCCACATAGTTTCCAGTTTCTGGCCAACACAAAGAGGGCTGCCACAAACATTCTTGCATATACAGGTCCCTTTCCCATCTTTAAGATCTCTTTGGGATACAAACCCAGTAGCAACACTGCTGGATCAAAGGGTATGCACAGTTTGATAACTTTTTGAGCATAGTTCCAAATTGCTCTCCAGAATGGCTGGATGTATTTGCAGTTTCACCAACAATGTATCAGTGTCCCTGTTTTCCCACATCCCCTACAACATTCTGCATTACCTTTCCCTATAATTCTAGCAAATCTGAAAGGTGTATATTGGTACCTCAGAGTTGTCTTAATTTGCATACTCTGATTATTAATGATTTTTAGCATCTTTTCATATGATTAGAAATAGTTTCAATTTATTCATCTGAGAATTGTCTGTTCATATCCTTTGACAATTTATCAATTAAAAATTGGCTTGATTTCTTATATATTAGAATCATTTCTCTATATATATTAGAAATGAGGCCTTTATCTGAACGTTTGACTATAAAAATATTTTCCCAATTTATTGTTTCCCTTCTAATCCAATCTTCCTTGATTTTGTTTGTACAAAACCTTTTCAATTTGATATAATCAAAGCTTTCTATTTTGTGATAAATAATGATGTCTAGTTCTTTTTTGGTCATGAATTCATTCCTCTTACACACATCTGAGTGGTAAACTATCCTATGTTCCTCTAATTTATTTATATTTTATTTATTTTTTTAAATTTTATAATTATAATTTTTATGACTATATATGTATAAGTAATTTTTAGAACATTATCCCATAGTATTCATTTTTCCAAATTTTCCCCTGCCTCCCTCTACTCCCTCCACTAGATGACAGGCAATCTCATAGTTTTTACATGTGTTACAGTATAACCTAGATATAATATATGTGTGTAAATCCAATTTTCTTGTTGCATTTATAAGTATTAGATTCCGACGATATATGTAACCTGGGTAGATAGACAGTAATGCTAACAAATTACATTCATTTCCCAGTGTTCCTACTCTGGGTGTAGTTGTTTCTGTCCATCATTGATCAAATGGAAGTGAGTTGGATCTTCTTTATGTTGAAGATATCCACTTCCATCAGAACACATCTTCATATACCATTGTTGTTGAAGTGTATAGCGATCTTCTGGTTCTGTTCATTTCACTCCGCATCAGTTCATGTAAGTCTCTCCAAACCTTTCTGAATTCATCCTGGTGGTCATTTCTTACAGAGCAATAATATTCCATGAACTTCATAAACCATAATTTATCCAACCATTCTCCAATTTATGGACACCAATTCATCTTCCAGTTTCTAGCCACTACAAAAAAAGCTGCCACAAACATTTTGGCACATACAGGTCCCTTTCCTCTCTTTAGTATTTCTTTGGGATATAAGTCAAATAACAGCAATGCTGGATCAAAGGGTATGCACAGTTTGATAACTTTTGGGGCATAGTTCCAGATTGCTCTCCAGAATGGCCGGATTCTTTCACAGCTCCACCAACAAGGTATTAGTGTCCCAGTTTTCCCGCATCCCCTCCAACATTCATCATTATTTGTTCCTGTCATCTTAGCCAATCTGACAGCTGTGTAGTGGTATCTCACAGTTGTCTTAATTTGCATTTCTCTGATCAGTAGTGATTTGGAACACTCTCATATGAGTGGATATAATTTCAGTTTCATCATCTGAGAATTGTCTGTTCATATCTTTTGACAATTTATCAATTGGAGAATGGTTTGATTTCCTATAAATTAAAGTCAGTTCTCTATATATTTTGGAAATGAGACCTTTATCAGAACCTTTAACTATAAAAATATTTTCCCAATTTGTTACTTCCCTTCTAATCTTGTTTGCATTAGTATTATTTGTACAGAAACTTTTTAGTTTGATGTAATCAAAATCTTCTATTTTGTGATCAATAATGATCTCTAGTTCTCTTCTGGTCATAAATTCCTTCCTCCTCCACAGGTCTGAGAGGGAGACTATTTTCTGTTCCTCTAATCTATTTATGATCTCATTCTTTATGCCTAAATCATGAACCCATTTTGATCTTATCTTGGTATATGGTGTTAAGTGTGGGTCCATGCCTAGTTTCTGCCATACTAATTTCCAGTTTTCACAACAGTTTTTTACAAATAATGCATTTTATCCCAAATGTTGGTGTCTTTGGGTTTGTCAAACACTAGATTGCTATAGATGTACACTTTTTTGTCCTTTGAACCTAATCTTTTCCACTGATCGACTGGTCTATTTCTTAGCCAATACCAAATGGTTTTGGTGACTGCTGACATATAATATAGCTTTAGATCAGGTACACCTACACCACCTTCATCTGACTTTTTTTTTCATTAGTTCCCTTGAAATTCTTGACCTTTTATTCTTCCATATGAATTTTGTTGTTATTTTTTCTAGGTCATTAAAATAATTTCTTGGGAGTTTGATTGGTATAGCACTAAATAAATAGATTAGTTTGGGGACTATTGTCATCTTTATTATATTCGCTCGGCCTATCCAAGAGTACTGAATGTCTTTCCAATTATTTAAATCCGACTTTATTTTTGTGGCAAGTGTTTTGTAATTTTTCTCATATAATTCCTCACTCTCCTTTTGTAGACTCAAGAGAAGCAGAAAAAGGTAAAAGGGACTCTTGAGAACTGTATTTCTGTTGTGGATATACATTAAGACTACATGTATAATTTGATTTTAAGGATAGAACAAAAAGAAATGGGAAGTAGAAATGTAAAGGGGATAGTGTAAGGAAAAGAGGAAAGGAGAGATAAAAAGAGGGAAACACATCCCACAAAGAAGGAAAGAAAAACTTTCATGTCTGAGAGAAGTTAGAGAGGGGGAGAAACATTGTGTGAACCTTACTCCCATCAGAATTGGCTCAAAGAGAAAATAATTAACATATTAGTTTTAGAGAAAATTCTTTCTCACCTAATTAAAAAGAGGGAAAGGAAAAGGGAAAAGGAAAAGAGCAATAAGGAAAGGAAATAAGAAAAGGAAAGGGATTTAAAGAGAGGAGGGAGGGATATTAAAGTGGGAGGTCTGTGTGATGCAAGTAGGGCTCATAATTTTAATACTGGGGAAGGGGTTCGGTGGGGGTAATGGGAAAAAAAAAAGCATAATCAGGGGATATTATGATAGCAGGAAATGCAGAATTAGTAATTTTAATTGTAAATGTGAATGGGATGAACTGTCCCATTAAGCAGAGGCAGATAGCAGACTGGATCAAAAGTCAGAATCCTACAATATGTTGTTTACAGGAAACACATTTAAGCAGGGAGATACTTACAGAGTAAAAATGAAAAGCTGGAGCAGAATCTATTATGCTTCAAGTGAAGTCAAAAAAGCAGGGGTAGCCATACTTATCTCTGATCAAGCAAAAGCAAAAACTGATCTTATCAAAAGAGGTAAAGAAGGAAACTATATCTTGCTAAACCGTAGCATAGACAATGAAGCCATATGGATACTAAACATATTTGCACCAAGTGATATAGCATCTAACTTCCTAAAGTGGAAGTTAAGAGAGTTGCAAGAAGAAATAGACAGCAAAACTATAATAGTGGGAGATCTCAACATTGCACTCTCAGAATTAGATAAATCAAACCACAAAACAAATAAGAAAGAAATTAAAGAGGCAACTCAAATATTAGGAAAATTATGGATGATAGATCTTTGAAGAAAACTGAATGGTGACAGAAAGGAGTATACTTCCTTCTCAGCATTTCATGGAACCTATACAAAAATTGACCATATATTAGGACATAAAGATCTCAAAATTAAATACAGGAAGGCAGAAATAATAAAGGTTTACTTTTCAGATCATGATGCAATAAAAACCATATTCACCAAAAAGTTAGGGGTAAATATGTCAAAAACTAATTGGAAACTAAATAATCTCATCTTAAAGAATGACTGCGTGAAACAGCAAATTATAGACACAATTAATAATTTCACTCAAGATAATGACAATGATGAGACATACCGAAATTTGTGGGATGCAGTTAAAGCTGAAAAAAAAGGGAAATTGTATATCTTTGGAGGCTACTTGGAAAAAAAAAAAGAGAAAAAGAAGATCAACAAATTGGGCTTTAAACTTAAAAAGCTAGAAAAAGACTAAATTAAAAACCCCTAATCAAATACTAAACTTGAAATTCTAAAATTAAAAGGAGAAATTTATAATATTGAAAGTAAAAAAGTATTGAATTAATAAATAAAAACAAGAGTTGGTTTTATGAAAAAGCCAATAAAATAGATGAAACTTTGGTAAATCTTATCAGAAAAAAGAAAGAGGAAAATCAAATTATTAGTCTTACAAATGAAAAGGGGGATCTTTCCACCAATTAAGAGGAAATTAGAGATATAATAAGGAGTTACTTTAGCCAACTATATGCCAATAAATTTGACAACCTAAGTGAAATGGAGGACTACCTCTAAAAGTATAGGCTTTCCAGCTTAATAGAGGAGGAAGCAAATTGCTTAAATAGTCCCATTTCAGAAAAAGAAATAGAGAAAGCTATTAATCAACTCCCTAAGAAAAAATATCCAGAACCAGATGGATTCACAGGTGAAGTCTACCAAACATTCAAAGAACAATTAGCTCCAATGCTATATAAACTATTTGAAAAAATAGGGAATGAAGGAGTCTTACCAAATTCCTTTGATGACACAGACATGGTACTAATACCCAAACCAGGTAGGTTGAAAATGGAGAAAGAAAACTATAGACCAATCTCCCTAATGAAAAATTGATGCTAAAATCTTAAATAAGATATTATCAAAAAGACTCCAGAAAATCATCCCCAGGATAATACACTATGATCAAGTAGGATTTATACCAGGAATGTAAAGCTGGTTCAATATTAGGAAAACTATCAGTATAATTGGCCATATTAATAATCAAATTAACAAAAATCATATGATCATCTCAATAGATGCAGAAAAAGCATTTGAAAAAATCCATTCCTATTAAAAACACTTGAGAGTATAGGAAAAAGGGACGTTTCCTTAAGATAATCAGTAGCATTTATTTAAAACCATCAATAAGCATCATATTTAATGCAGAAAATTGCAACCATTCCCATTAAGATCAGGGGTGAAATAAGGTTGTCCACTATCACTATTACTATTCAATATTGTATTGGAAATCTAGCTTTGGCAATAAGAGTGGAGAAAGAGATTAAATTAATTATAGTAGGTAATGAGGAAACCAAATTATCACTCTGCGGACGATATGATGGTACATATAGAGAACCCCAAAGATTCAACTAAAAAGCTATTAGAAATAATCCACACTTTTAGCAAAGTTGCAGGATACAAAATAAATCCACATAAATCATCAGCATCCTTATATGTCACTAACAAAGTCCAATAGTTAGTGTTACAGAGAGAATTTTCATTAATGTAATTACTGATAGTATAAAATATTTAGGAATCTATCTGCCAAGGGAAAATCAGAAACAAAAATGAACAAAACTACAAAAAAATTTCTACACAAATTAAGTCCAATCTAATTGGAAAAAAATTTAAAAGCTCTTAAATAAGGCTAGCAAATATAATAAAGATGAGAATACTACCTAAAGTAATTTATTTATTTAGAGCTATATCAATCAGACTCCCAAAAAACTATTTTAATGACCTAGAAAAAATAACAACAAAGTTCATATGGAAAAACAAAAGTTCAAGAATTTCAAGGGAATTAATGGAAAAAAAAATAAAATGAAGATGGCCTAGTTGTACCAGATCTAAAATTACATTATAAAGCAGTAGTTACCAAAACCATTTCATATTGGCTAAGAAATAGACTAGTTTATCAGTGGAAAAGGTTAAGTCCAAAGGACAAAATAATTTAGAACTCTAAAAAACTAGTGTTTTACAAATCCAAATCCAAGGACCCCAGCCTTTGGGAGAAGAACTCAATGTTTGACAAAAATTGCTGGGAAAATTGGAAATTAATATGGTAGAAACTAGGCATTAATCCACACTTAACACCATATTCCAAGGTCAGGTCAAAATGGGTTCATGACCTAGGAATAAAGAATGAGATTATAAATAAATTAGAGGGGGGGTGGAGCCAAGATGGCGGAGAAGATACACTGGAATTTGTAAGCTCCCTTCTTCCCTCATTACCAATTAGTTAAATCAGCCTCAAAAATAACACTGGACTGATAAAAACCACAAGGATTAGAAGCACAACTTACCAGCTGAAGAGAATCTGGAATTTCAACAGAAAAAGTCAGTTCCAAGGGGAAGAAAAAAAATGGCCAGCACAGACTGTTAGGTGCTAACACACTATGCTGATCAGGCTGGGGAGAACTCTGGGATCAGAGAAGCCACTGAGATTGAGGAATCTGCCATAGGCTGATAGCTCTTCTTTGCTTATAAAAGAGCAGTTCAGAAGAGAAATCAAACCACTTTAAAATATAAAACCAGATCCTAGAACCACCCATATCTAGAAGTGACCTAATAGATCTCTGCACAGTTGTGAAGCCACCTTCTGCTGCCTGAGGCAGTTAAGAGTCTGAACAGCAGGGACACAGTCTGAGGCAACATCTAATCCACATAGTGCTGGGTGTAGCCTGAGGCAGTGGAACTCTAGCAGACTAGGAATTCCCAAAAAAGTGGAACTCCCAGAGAAGCAAAACCACTGAAATAAGGACCACAGTTTCCAGGCAGACACTTCCAGTTTGAGTGCAGGGTTTTTTCACATCAGCTGCTGATATCCACGCCCCACAGGATGCATTGGCTGGGCTTTGTCTCGCTTTTATTGTTCATTCTTAAACCTCAGGGCAGTCTCTGGGCCACACAGCGGGGTCCTTCACTAGGCAACCCTCACAGCACAGCTGTACTAATCACCTCTGAGGCATTTCCAGGGAGGGGGAGGGAAACTCTCTCTCAGAGCTCTCTCTTAGATCAGGCACGGGAACTGCTGCATGCATTGGGTTTGGGAGGAAGCTGATAAATAAATAAATAAATAAATAAATAAATAAATAAATAAATAAATAAATAAATAAATAAATAAACTTCTTACCCCAAGGGCAGACTCCAACAGATTTTTAACAGTGAGTGAAAAGCTGAAGTGAACAATAGATACCTTCTACACAGAGAAAGAATGGGTATTCAACCCCAAGGAAGTTAACAGCAAAGAGTCAGCAGATAATAGCCTAAAGGGGAATGATACATGCTCCACATCACATAACTCTTTCCTAGAACAGACTATTAAAAATTAAGAGAGGTTGAAGAAAAATGGAGAAAGGAAAGATAAGCTATGATAGAGAATAACAACGTCCCAAAATTTGAGTTGAGAAAAATAAAGAATTCACCAGAGATGCAGGGAAACAAAATTTTTGAATTAGAAAAGGTTAAAAAATTCTCAAGAAAGTAGGATTTCTGAATTGGAAAAATAAAATAACTCTCTAAAAAAAATAGAGAACTGGAAAAATAATTCAATAGAGCAAAATAATTCATTTAAAAACTCAATTGAGCATATACAAAAAAAAGTAAAAAATGTGAATGAAGAAAATAATTCATTAAAATCAGGACAGAACAAATAGAAATGAATGATTCATTGAGAAAGCAAAAATCAGCCAAACAAAACAAAACAAAACAAAAAAATAAAATAAAATGAAAAGCTGGAGAATAACATCAAATATTTACTGGGAAAATCTATAGATCTGGAAAATAGATCTAGGAGAGATAATCTGAGGATCATTGGACTTCCCGAAAACTATGATCAACAAAAGAGCCTAGATTCTATTTTACAGGAAATCATCAAAGAAAACTGTTCAGAGATAATAGAAACAGAAGGGAAAATAGATGTTGAAAGAATTCATCAAACACCTTCTGAAAAAGACCCTAAAAAAAGAACTTTATGGAACATTGTGGCTAAGCTGCAGAACTACCAAACAAAGGAAAAAATATTGCAAGCAGCTAGAAAAAACAATTCAAATACCAAGGTGCCACAATAAGGGTCACTCAAGATCTGGCTGCCTCCACATTAAAAGATCGAAGGACTTGGATGCTGATATTCCAAAAGGCAAAAGATCAAGGATTGCAACCAAGAATAAACTACCCAGCTAAGTTTAGCATTTTCTTCCATGGAAGAAGATGGTCATTTGATTAAACAGAAAATTCAATTTGTTTCTAAGAAAAAAACCAGACTTAAAAAAAATTTTTTGATCTACATCCACAAGACTGAAGAGAAGCAGAAAAAGGTAAAAAGAACTCTTGAGAACTGTATCTCTGTTGTTGAAATACAGAAAGTCTGCATGGATAATTTTATTTTACTGATATTA
Organism: Sminthopsis crassicaudata; assembly: GCF_048593235.1. Taxonomy (NCBI): domain Eukaryota; kingdom Metazoa; phylum Chordata; class Mammalia; order Dasyuromorphia; family Dasyuridae; genus Sminthopsis; species Sminthopsis crassicaudata. The sequence continues at coordinate 641,799,716 of NC_133617.1, forward strand.
AAAAAGGGGAGTAGTAAAGGGAAAGGAGTAGTATCAGAAAAAGGGGAAGCATTGATAAAAAGAGGGAAACTACACGCCAGGAAGAGGCATAGAAAATCTACCACATCCAAAGGAATTTAGAGAGGGGGAGAAACATTGTGTGAATCTTACTCTCATCAGAGTAGACTCAAAGAGTAAATAATTGACATATTTGTTTTTCAGAGAATTCTCTCTCACCTCATTAAAAGGGGGGAGAGGAAAAGGGAAAAGGAAAATGGGAATAAAGGAAGGGACTTGGAATGAGGGGGGAAGGATACAAAAAAGGGAGGGCTGCACCTCACAAGTGGGGTCTATAAATTAAATATTGGGGAAGGGGTTCAGGATGGGTCAAGGGAAAAAAAGCATAATCAGGGGATAATATTATGGCAGGAAATACAGAATTAGTTATTGTAACTGTCAATGTGAATGCGATGAACTCTCCCATCAAAAGGAGATAGATAAAAGACTGGATCAAAGTTAAGAACTCTACACAATGTTGTTTACATGAAACACACTTAAAGCAGGGAGACACATACAAAGTAAACGTAAAAGGTTGGAGCAGAATCTATTATGCTTCAGGTAAAGCAAAAAAAGCAGGGGTTGCCATCCTTATCTCAGATCAAGCAAAAGCAGAAATTGATCTAATTAAAAGAGATAAGGAAGGAAACTATATCCTGCTAAAAGGTAGCATAAACAATGAAGGCATAACACTACTAAACATATATGTAGCAAGTAATATTGCATCTAAATTTCTAAAGGTAAAGTTAAGAAAGTTGCAAGAAGAAATAGATAGTAAAACTATAATAGTGGGAGATCTCAAACTTGCACTCTCAGATTTAGACAAATCAAACCACAAAACAAATAAGAAAGAAATTAAAGATGTAACTCAAATATTAGGAAAATTATGTATCATAGATCTTTGAAGAAAACTGAATGGTGACAGAAAGGAGTATACTTCCTTCTCAGCATTTCATGGAACCTGTACAAAAATTGACCATATATTAGGACATAAAGATCTCAAAATTAAATGCAGGAAGACAGAAATAATAAATGCCTTCTTCTCAGATCACAATGCAATAAAAACTACATTCAATAAGAAGTTAGGGGTAAATAGACCAAAAAGTAATTGGAAATTGAATAATATCATCTTATAGAATGACTGGGTACAACAGCAAATTATAGAAACAGTTAATAATTTCACCCAAGATAATGACAATGATGAGACATCATACCAAAATCTGTGGGATGCAGCTAAAGCAGTAATAAGGGAAAATTGTATATCTTTACAGGCTTTGAACAAAATAGAGAAAGAAAAGATTATTGAATTGGGGCTGCAAATTAAAAAGCTAGAAAAAGATCAAATTAAAAACCCCCAACCAAAAATCAAATTTGAAATACAAAAATTAACAGGAGAAATCAATAATATTGAAAGTTAAAAAAAAAAAAAAAAAAAAAAAAAAACTATTGAATTAATAAATGAAACCAAGAAGTGGTTTTTATGAAAAAGCCAATAAAATTAATAAACCTTTGGTAAATCTGATCAGAAAAAGGAAAGAGGAAAACCAAATTGTTAGTCTTACAAATGAAAAGGGGGATCTTTCCACCAATGAAGAGGAAATTAGAGAAATAATAAGGAGTTACTTTGCCCAACTTTATCCTAATAAACTTGACAACTTAAGTGAAATGGATGACTTCCTCCAAAAATATAGGCTTCCTAGATTAGCAGAGGAGGAGATAAATTGCTTAAATAGTCCCATTTCAGAAAAAGAAACAGAACAAGCTATTAATCAACTCCCCAGGAAAAAAATCCCCTGGACCAGATGGATTTACATGTGAATTCTACCAAACATTTAAAGAACAATTAGCCCCAATGTTATTTGAAAAGATAGGGTATAAAGGAGTCTTACCAAACTTCTTTAATGACTCAGGCATGTTACTGATACCTAAACCAGGTAGATCGAAAACTGAGAAAGAAAACTATAGACCAATTTCCTTAATGAATATTGATACTAAAATCTTAAATAAGATATTAGCAAAAAGACTCCAGAAAATCATCCCCAGGATAATACACTATAATCAAATAGGATTTATATCAGGAATGCCGGGTGGGTTTAATATTAGGAAAACTATTAGTATAATTGACCATATTAATAATCAAATTAATAAAAACCATATGATCATCTCAATAGATGCAGAAAAAGCATTTGATAAAATCCAACATCCATTCCTACTAAAAACACGTGAGAGTATATAATTGAATGGACTATTCCTTAAAATAGTCAGGAACATATATTTAAGACCATCAGTAAGCATAATATGTAATGGAGATAAACTGGAACCTTTCCCAGTAAGATCAGGAGTGAAACAAGGTTGCCCACTATCACCATTACTATTCAATATTGTATTAGAACTACTAGCCTTGGCAATAAGAGTTGAGAAGAGGGGGGCGGAGCCAAGATGGCGGAGAAGAAACACACTACTCAGTGAACGTCCTCACTCCCTCACAACCAATTAGATAAATTAAGTCTCAAAATTAGCTCAGGACTGATAGATACCACAAGGACTGGAAGCACGACTTACCAGCTGAAGAGAATCTGGAGTTTCAACAGGAAAGGTCAGTTCTCAGGGGAGGAATAAGAAAGACCAGCACAGACGGTGGGGTAGGGGCACACTGCGCCCATTGCGCTGGGAGGGGCTCTGGGATCAGAGAAGCCACTGAGGTAAAGGAATCTGGCACAGGCTGTTAGCTCTTCTCTGCTAATTATTTAGCAGTTCAGAAGAGAAAGCCAAAATATTTTAAAACTCAGATTAGATTTCCCCCCCCCCCACCCTGGGGCAGACTCGGCACCAGGGGGTGTGGCCTCAGCTACCTCCTGAGAATAGTTAAGAGACTGACAAGTGGGTGGATACGGCCCAAGGCAACACACTCGGCCTAGCTTAGCTGGAGGGAGTGGAACTCAGCTCCAGGAAGTCCCAGAGAAGCGGAACCTTTGAACTAGGGACCGCGGTTTCTGGCAGACACTTCCAGTTTGAGCGCAGGGGCTTCTCACGTCACCTGCTGCAGACGTCCACTCCCCACCCGGACACATAGGCTGAGCTTCTTGCTGTCTTCACTATTCTACGCCCTCAAAGCACAGCAGTGCTAATCACCTCTGAGGCACTTCCAGGGAGGGGGTGGGGAACTCTCTCCCAGAGCTCTCTCTTAGCGCGGGCGCAGGGGCCGCTGCATCCATCCGGTCTGGGAGGAAGCTGGTAAAGAAGTAAATAATTTCCTACCCCAGGGACAGACCCCAAAACATTTTTTAAGTATGAGCAAAAAAGCTAGAAAAACTATAGATTCCTTCTATACAGAGAAAGAGCGGGTATCCAACCCCGAGGAAGTTAACAGCAAAGATTCAGAAGATAACAACCTAAAGGGGAACGATTCCTGCCCCCCATCACATAACTCTCTCCTAGAAGAAGCTCTTAAGAAATTGAGGGAGATTGAAGAAAAATGGGGCAAGGAAAGGGAAGTTATGATAGAAAATAACAACGTCCTGAAATTGGAGTTGGAAAAAATAAAGAATTCACAGGAGATGCAGGGAAACAAAATTAGTGAATTAGAAAAGGTTAAAAAAACACAGGAAAGTAGGATTTCTGAATTGGAAAAGATAAAAAAGTCTCAAGAAAATAGAATTTCTGAATTGGAAAAAGAAAATAATTCTCAAAAAAAAAAAATTAGGGAAATGGAAAAAAATTCAATAGAGCAAAATAATTCATTTAAAAACGAAATTGGGCATTTACAAAAAGAACTAAAAACTGTGAAAGAAGAAAATAACTCCTTAAAAGTCAGGATGGAACAAATAGAAATGAATGATTCACAGAGAACCCAAGAATCAGTCAAACAAAACAAAAAAAATGAGAAGCTGGAGAACAACGTCAAATACTTACTGGGAAAATCTATAGACCTGGAAAATAGATCTAGGAGAGATAATCTGCGGATTATTGGACTTCCAGAAAACTATGACCAAAAAAAGAGCCTAGATTCTATTTTACAGGAAATTATCAAAGAGAACTGTCCAGAGATAATAGAAACAGAAGGGAAAGTAGATGTGGAAAGAATTCATCGAACTCCTTCTGAAATAGACCCTAAAAAAAGAACACCACGGAATATTGTGGCTAAGCTGCAGAATTACCACACAAAGGAGAAAATCCTGCAAGCAGCTAGAAAAAAACAATTTAAATACCAAGGTGCCACAATAAGGGTCACCCAAGATCTGGCTGCCTCCACATTAAAAGATAGAAGGGCCTGGAACCTGATATTCCGTAAGGCAAAAGATCAAGGACTGCAACCAAGAATGAACTACCCAGCTAAGTTTAGCATCTTTTTCCACGGAAGAAGATGGTCATTCAATGAAACAGAGGAATTCTATATGTTTCTAAGAAAAAAACCAGACTTAAACAAAAAATTTGATCTACATCCACAAGACTGAAGAGAAACAGAAAAAGGTACACAGAACCCTTGAGAACTGTAACTCTGTTGTGGGTATATAAAAAATACTCAAGGATAATTTGATTTTACTGATATAAAAGAAAAAAAGGGGGGTGTAGTAAAGGGAAGGAGGTCGGTTCAGAAAAAGGGGAAGGAGTGATAAAAAGAGGGAAACTACATCCCAGGAAGAGACATAGAAAATACACCATATCTGAGGGAACTTAGTGAGGGGGAGAATCATTGTGTGAATCTTACTCTCATCAGAAGAGGCTCAAAGAGTAAATAATTAACATATTTGTTTTTCAGAGAATTTTCTCTCACCTCATTAAAAGGGGGGAGAGGAAAAGGGAAAAGGAAAAGGGGAATAAGTGAAGGGACTTGGAGGGAGGGGGGAGGGATCCTAAAAAAAAAAAAAAGAGGGAGGGTTGCGCGTCACAAGGGGGGTCTGTAAATTAAATATCGGGGAGGGGGATCAGGGGGGTCAAGGGAAAAAAGCATAATCTGGGGATAATACGATGGCAGGAAATACAGAATTAGTAATTTTAACTGTAAATGTAAATGGGATGAACGATCCCATCAAACGGAGACGGATAGTAGATTGGATCAAAAAGCAGAACCCTACAATATGTTGCCTACAGGAAACACACTTAAAGCAGGGAGATACATACAGAGTAAAGGTAAAAGGTTGGAACAGAGCCTATTATGCTTCAGGTAAAGCCAAAAAAGCAGGGGTAGCTATCCTTATCTCAGATCAAGCAAAAGCAGAAGTAGATCTCGTTAAAAAAGATAAGGAAGGAAACTATATCCTGCTGAAAGGTAGCATAAATAATGAAGCCATATCAATACTAAACATATATGCACCAAGTGGTATAGCATCTAACTTTCTAAAGGAAAAGTTAAGAGAACTGCAAGAAGAAATAGACAGTAAAACTATAATAGTGGGAGATCTCAACCTTGCACTCTCAGATTTAGACAAATCAAACCACAAAACAAACAAGAAAGAAATTAAAAAAGTAAATAGAACATTAGAAAAACTAGGTATGATAGACCTTTGGAGAAAACTGAATGGCAATAGGAAGGAATATACTTTCTTCTCAGCAGTTCATGGATCCTATACAAAAATTGACCATATACTAGGACATAAAGATCTCAAAATTAAATGTAGGAAGGCAGAAATAATAAATGCCTTCTTCTCAGATCACAATGCAATAAAAGCTACATTCAGTAAAAAGTTAGGGGTAAATAGACCAAAAAGTAATTGGAAACTGAATAATCTCATCTTAAAGAATGACTGGGTGAAAGAGCAAATTATAGAAACAATTAACAATTTCACCCAAGATAATGATAATGATGAGACATCATATCAAAATCTTTGGGATGCAGCTAAAGCGGTAATAAGGGGAAATTTTATATCTTTAGAGGCTTATTTGAAGAAAATTGAGAAAGAGAAGATTAACGAATTGGGCTTACAACTTAAAAGGCTAGAAAAAGACCAAATTATAAACCCCCAACCAAAAATTAAACTCGAAATACAAAAATTAAAAGGAGAAATCAATAAAATTGAAAGTAAAAAAACTATTGAATTAATAAATAAAACCAAGAGTTGGTTTTATGAAAAAGCCAATAAAATAGATAAACCTTTGGTAAATTTGATCAAAAAAAAGAAAGAGGAAAATCAAATCGATAGTCTTACAAATGAAAAGGGGGATCTTTCCACCAATGAAGAGGAAATTAGAGAAATAATAAGGAGTTACTTTGCCCAACTTTATGCCAATAAATTTGATAACTTAAGTGAAATGGATGACTTCCTCCAAAAATATAGGCTCCCTAGATTAACAGAGGAGGAGATAAATTGCTTAAATAGTCCCATTTCAGAAAAAGAAATAGTACAAGCTATTAATCAACTCCCCAGGAAAAAATCCCCAGGGCCAGATGGATTCACATGTGAATTCTACCAAACATTTAAAGAACAATTAGCCCCAATGTTATATAAATTATTTGAAAAAATAGGGGATGAAGGAGTCCTACCAAATTCCTTTTATGACACAGACATGGTACTGATACCTAAACCTGGTAGATCGAAAACTGAGAAAGAAAATTATAGACCAATCTCCTTAATGAATATTGATGCTAAAATCTTAAATAAGATATTAGCAAAAAGACTTCAGAAAATCATCTCCAAGATAATACACTATGATCAAGTAGGATTTATTCCAGGAATGCAGGGCTGGTTTAATATTAGGAAAACTATTAATATAATTGACCATATTAATAATCAAATTAATAAGAACCATATGATCATCTCAATAGATGCAGAAAAAGCATTTGACAAAATCCAACATCCATTCCTACTAAAAACTCTTGAGAGTATAGGAATAAACGGATTATTCCTTAGAATAATCAGGAGTATATATTTAAGACCGTCAGTAAGCATAATATGCAATAGAAATAAACTGCAACCTTTCCCAGTAAGATCAGGAGTGAAACAAGGTTGCCCACTATCACCATTACTATTCAATATAGTACTAGAAACGCTAGCCTCGGCAATAAGAGCCGAGAAAGAGATTCAAGGAATTAGAGTAGGAAATGAGGAAATTAAACTATCACTTTTTGCAGATGACATGATGGTATACTTAGAGAACCCCAAAGACTCTGCTAAAAAGCTACTAGAAATAATTCAAAATTTCAGCAAAGTGGCAGGATACAAAATAAATCCACATAAATCCTCGGCATTTTTATATATCACTAACAAAATGCAACAGCAAGAGATACAAAGAGAAATTCCATTCCAAACAAATGTTGATAGTATAAAATATTTGGGAATCCATCTACCAAAGAAAAGTCAGGAATTATATGAGAAAAATTACAAAACACTTGCCACAAAAATAAAATCAGATTTAAATAATTGGAAAGACATTCAGTGCTCTTGGATAGGCCGAGCGAATATAATAAAGATGACAATACTCCCCAAACTAATCTATTTATTTAGTGCTATACCAATCAGACTCCCAAGAAACTATTTTAATGACCTAGAAAAAATAACAACAAAATTCATATGGAAGAATAAAAGGTCAAGAATTGCAAGGGAACTAATGAAAAAAAACTCAGAGGAAGGTGGTCTAAGTGTACCTGATCTAAAGCTATATTATATAGCAGCAGTCACCAAAACCATTTGGTATTGGCTACGAAATAGACCGGTAGATCAGTGGAACAGATTAGATACAAAGGACAAAAAAGGGTACATCTATAGCAATCTAATCTTTGACAAACCCAAAGATTCCAACATTAGGGATAAAAATTCATTATTCGGAAAAAACTGTTGGGAAAACTGGAAATTAGTATGGCAGAAATTAGATATGGATCCACACTTAACACCATATACCAAGATAAGATCAAAATGGGTCCATGATTTAGGCATAAAGAGGGAGATAATAAATAGATTAGAGGAACAGAGGATAATCTACCTCTCAGACTTGTGGAGGAGGAAGGAATTTATGACCAGAGGAGAACTAGAGATCATTATTGATCACAAAATAGAAGATTTTGATTACATCAAACTAAAAAGTTTCTGTACAAATAATACTAATGCAAACAAGATTAGAAGGGAAGTAACAAATTGGGAAAATATTTTTAAAAACAAAGGTTCTGACAAAGGTCTCATTTCCAAAATATATAGAGAACTGACCATAATTTATAAGAAACCAAACCATTCTCCAATTGATAAATGGTCAAAGGATATGAACAGACAATTCTCAGAGGAAGAAATTGAAACTATATCCACTCACATGAAAGAGTGTTCCAAATCACTACTGATCAGAGAAATGCAAATTAAGACCACTCTGAGATACCACTACACACCTGTCAGATTGGCTAAGATGACAGGAACAAATAATGATAAATGTTGGAGGGGATGTGGGGAAATTGGGACACTAATGCATTGCTGGTGGAGTTGTGAAAGAATCCAGCCATTCTGGAGAGCAATCTGGAATTATGCCCAAAAAGTTATCAAACTGTGCATACCCTTTGACCCAGCATCGCTACTACTGGGATTATATCCCAAAGAAATACTAAAGAGCGGAAAGAGACATATATGTGCCAAAATGTTTGTGACAGCTCTTTTTGTTGTAGCTAGAAACTGGAAGATGAATGGATGTCCATCAGTTGGAGAATGGTTGGGTAAATTGTGGTATATGAAAGTTATGGAATATTATTGCTCAGTAAGAAATGACCAGCAGGAGGAATACAGAGAGGGTTGGAGAGACTTAAATCAACTTATGCTGAGTGAAATGAGCAGAACCAGAAGATCACTGTATACTTCAACAACGATACTGTATGAGGATGTATTCTGATGGAAGTGGAAATCTTCAACATAAAGAAGATCCAACTCACTTCCAGTTGATCAATGATGGACAGAGGTAGATACACCCAGAGAAGAAACACTGGGAGGGGAATGTAAATTGTTAGCACTAATATCTGTCTGCCCAGGTTGCATATACCTTCGGATTCTAATGTTTATTGTGCAACAAGAAAATGATATTCACACACATGTATTTTACTTAGACTATATTGTAACACATGTAAAATGTATGGTATTGCCTGTCGTCGGGGGGAGGGAATAAGGGAGGGGGGGTAATTTGGAAAAATGAATACAAGGGATAATACTATAAAATATATATATATATATATAATAAAAAAAAATTAAAAAAAAAAAAAAAAAAAAAAAAAAAAAGAGTTGAGAAGAGATTAAAGGAATAAGAGTAGGTAATGGGGAAATCAAACTGTCACTCTTTGCAGATGATATGATGGTATACTTAGAAAACCCCAGAGATTCTAATAAAAAGTTATTAGAAAAAATTCACAATTTTAGCAAAGTTGATGTATACAAAATAAATCCACAATAATCCTCAGCATTTTTATACATCAACAACAAAATGCAACAGCAACAGATACAAAGAGAATTTCCATTCCAAACAAATGTTGAGATTATAAAATATTTGGGAATCCATCTACCGAAGAAAATCAGGAATTATATGAGCAAAATTAGGAAACACTTGCAACAAAAATAAAGTCGGATTTAAATAATTTCTAAGACATTCAGTGCTCTTGGAAAGCTGAGCGAATATAATAAAGATGACAATAGTCCCCAAACTAATCTATTTATTTAGTGCTATACCAATCAAACTCCCAAGAAATTATTTTAATGACCTAGAAAAATAACAACAAAATTCAAATGGAAGAATAAAAGGTCAAGAATTTCAAGGGAACTAATGAAAAAAAAAAGTCAGATGAAGGTGGTGTAGGTGTACCTGATCTAAAGCTATATTATATGTCAGCAGTCACCAAAAACCATTTGGTATTGGCTAAGAAATAGACCAGTCGATCAGTGGAAAAGATTAGGTTCAAAGGACAAAAAAGTGTACATCTATAGCAATCTAGTGTTTGACAAACCCAAAGGCACCAACATTTGGGATAAAATGCATTATTTGTAAAAAAACTATTGTGAAAACTTCAAATTAGTATGGCAGAAATTAGATATGGATCCACACCTAACACCATAAAACAAAATAAGATCAAAATGGGTTCATGATTTAGCCATAAAGAATGAGATCATAAATTGATTAGAGGAACAGAAAATAGTCTCCCTCTCAGACCTGTGGAAGAGGAAGGAATTTATGACCAGAAGAGAACTAGAGATTATTATTGATCACAAAATAGAAGATTTTGATTACATCAAACTAAAAAGTTTCTGTACAAACAATACTAATGCAAACAAGATTAGAAGGGAAGTAACACATTGGGAAAATATTTTTAAAAGCAAAGGTTCTGACAAAGGTCTCATTTCCAAAATATATAGAGAACTGACCCTGATTTATAGGAAACCAAACCATTCTCCAATTGATAAATGGTCAAGGGATATGAACAGACAATTCTCAGATCATGAAATTGAAAACTATTTACACTCATATGAAAGAGTGTTCCAAATCACTACTGATCAGAGAAATGCAAATTAAGACAACTCTGAGATACCACTACACACCTGTCAGATTGGCTAAAATGACAGAGCAAATAATGATGAATGTTGGAGGGGATGTGGGAAAACTGGGACACTGATACATTGTTGGTGGAGTTGTGAAAGAATCCAGCCATTCTGGAGAGCAATTTGGAACTATGCCCAAAAAGTTGTCAAACTGTGCATACCCTTTGACCCAGCATTGCTGTTATTGGGATTTTATCCCAAAGAAATACTAAAGAGTGGAAAGCGACCTGTATGTGCCAAAATGTTTGTGGCAGCTCTTTTTGTTGTAGCTAGAAACTGGAAGTTGAACGGATGCCCATCAATTGGAGAATGGTTGGGTAAATTGTGGTATATGAAGGTTATGGAATATTATTGCTCTGTAAGAAATGACTAGCAGGAGGAATACAGAGAGACTTGGAGAGACTTAAATCAACTGTTGCTGAGTGAAATGAGCAGAACCAGAAGATCACTATACACTTCAACAACAATACTGTATGAGGATGTATTCTGATGGAAGTGGAAATCTTCAACCTAAAGAAGAACCAACTCACTTCCAGTTGATCAATGATGGACAGAAATAACTATACCCAGAGAAGGAACACTGGGAAGCGAATGTATATTGTTAGCACTACTGTCTATCTACCCAGGTTACTTATACCTTCGGAAGCTAATAATTAATGTGCAACAAGAAAAAGGTATTTACACACATATATTGTATCTAGGTTATATTGTAACACATGTAAAATGTATGGGATTACCTGCCATCGGGGGGAGGGAGTGGAGGGAGGGAGGGGATAATTTGGAAAAATGAATAAAAAAATAAAAAAAAAATAAAGAAAAAAAAGAAAACAGAGAAAGAAAATTATCTCCCTAATGAATATCGATGCTATAATTTTAAATAAGATATTAGCAAAAAGACTCCAGAAAATCATCCCCAGCATAATACATCATGATCAAGTAGGATTTATACCAGGAATGCAAGGCTGGTTCAATATTAAGAAAACTATTAGTATAATTGATCATATTAATGACCAAAATAATAACCAAAAATTAATAACCAAATTCCTATTAAAAACACTTGAGAGTATAGGAATAAATGGACTTTTCCTTAAAATAATCAGTAGCATCTATTTAAAACCATCAGTAATCATCATATGTAATGGGGATAAACTGAAACCATTCCCAATAAGATCGGGAGTGAAACAAGATTGCCCACTATCACCATTAATATTTAATATTGTATTAGAAATGCTATTGAGATTTGCAAAAGAATTATATGGGGATTAGACAAAGATGCTCCTTTAGAGGAGATCATAAGACGATGTGCTACAGTGGGAACAAATGCTTTTTACACCTGGACTCTGATGAACATGGAAAGACAGGGTCCCTCTTGGACTTCTAGAGAAATTTGTCGATGTTTCCAATGTGGAAAAATTGGACATCTAAGAGCTCAGTGTACATATGGAGATAGAGTGAGAAGGCAGTGTGGGAGAACAATACCCAATACTCCATGTCCAAAATGAAACAGAGGACTTCATTGGGCATCAGAGTGTAGACTAATTCAGGGATATGGGATGAGGGGCCCAGGTCCAGGGCCTCAGGCAAAAAAGACTTTGGGCATGATGACAGCTGATGTTACACCCAAAGAGCCTTTAGAAGGTCAGGACTCTGATTTGATCAACCAGCAGAAAAGCAATCACATGGCAGAAAAAGATTACATGATAAGTCAGTCAAAAAGGCAATCAGATTGCAAAAATGGATTACACTTGGGGAGAATACAGGTCTTTTAAACCAACAGGGCTGTGTCCAGTGCAAACAACTCCAATGTAATCTCCAGATGATGAGAAGAGATTTAGAAAGTGGTAAATAGAAGGAAATTAGATAGGTTAACCGTCTGGGAGAGAGGGTTTGCTTGTATTTTAACAGACAGAAGGAAACAGATGAAGAAGGAAACAGCAGGATTATTTCAGAAAGGCCTGTAGTGATTTACATGAACTGATGCTGAGTGAAATGAGCAGATCCAGGAAATCATTATATACTTCAACAATAATATTATATGATGATCAATTCTGATGTGGACATGGCCTTCTTCTATAATGAGATAAATCAAATCAGTTCCAATAGAACAGTAATAAACTGAAACAGCTACACCCAGCAAAAAATCTCTGGGAGACAGCTATGGACCACTACATAGAAATCCCAATCCCTCTATCTCTGTCTGCTCGCATTTTTTATTTCCTTCATAGGCTAATTGTACATTATTTCAAAGTCTGATTCTTTTTGTACAGCAAAATAACTCTATGGACATGTATACATATATTGTATTTAACTAATATTTTAACATATTTAACATGTATTGGTCAACCTGCCATCTGGGGCAGGGGGTGGGGAGAAGGAGGGGAAAAGTTGGAACAAAGAGTTTTGCAACTGTCATTGCAGAAAAATTATCCCTGCATAAAAAAAAAAAAATTACCCATGCATATATCTTGTAAATAAAAAGCTATTAAAAAAACAAACAAACAAACAAACAAAAAAAAAAAAAACAAACAAAAGAACTCATGAAGAGCAATACAAATATTTAATGTATTATTTTTAGGTCACAATGTAATACAAATTGCTAAGAAAATAAAATTGGAGACAGGATTCAGGATGAAGTGAAAACTAAAAAAGGTCATCCTAAATAATCAGTGGTTCTTAGAACAAATCAAGGGGAGAAAATTATATAATAATCTATTGACTGTGTGTATAGAAAATTAAATAAATATTTTTCAAACCAAGCTTTGTGGAATAGAGAAAGAACTCAGTTAAATTCTCCCAACGTTCTCCTTCAAACAACTTTAAATCAACACCAGGAATGTAATTTCGGAGTGGCTAAACAAAAAAAACAAAAACAAAACAAAACAAAACAAAAAAGATAAAAATGAAATATTCTTCCAGTCTATGACAATTGAACAAGTAGGAAAAAGTTTTACCACATGGAATAGAGATTAGATTGGAAGTAAGGCTATAAAACATAGAAAATATAATTTTATAAAGTAAGAATCTGAAAACATCAAGGTGGATAGATTTTTAATATGCTTTCTCATATTAGCGTAAATTTATTTTTTCCTCTCATGATTTTTAAACCATTACTCATCCGGTTATATTCTGAATGTTCTCTAATTATTAATAAATCTCTTCAAATATGGTAGAATAACACAGATATATTCTGAGCAAGCTACAATACATAAAGTCTGTAACATCATTGTTCTGGACAAGATTCATCTCTTCATAACATTGAGATTGTTTTTGTCTTTTTTGGCTCCAATATCACACAGTACATATTGTTCAATAACATCCCTAGAGCTTTTTAATTTCTAAATGAGTTATTTTCTCCATCAAATATTCTCAAGATTTTATTTTTAAATTCAATTGTAAGACATTAAATTTATTACTTTTAAAATTCTTTTCATTAGATGTGGTTCAATGCCTTAGACTGTTGAAATAATTTTGGATCAAGATGTAGTCATCTGTTTTGATTAGCTATTGCTTCCATATATCTGACAATTTCTGTGATAAATTCATCCTCATTTCCTCAGTTGTTTGTGTTCTCTCTCTAGAAATTACTTTTCATTGAATTTTTGATATGAATGTGATTTATTTTTTTCTCCAGGAAAATGTAAGTTCCTTGAGGGCAGGGACTGAGACTTGCTTTTTAATTTTCATTTTGATTTATTCTCAGAACTTACTACATAACAAAAGCTGAATAAATGAATATTAAATTACTGAATACAAATACTTGTCATCTGCAAACTTGATATACCTCCTCTTTAAACTGTTATACAAGACATAAAAAAAAAACTCTTAAAGATCATATAGCTTAAGACTGCTATTGTGTTCTATTAATGACTGCATTCTAAATTGACTTGATAGTAATAAAAATTCTCCTATTTTTTTTTTGACCATTCACTTAGTTCCTCATCCACTTATCTGTACTATTGCTTTGGTTACAGCTCTCCATGTTGTACATAAACATAACCTCTTTTACAAGGCTTATTCATCCAAAACTTCTAGACTTTATTTTCACTTAGAGGAAGGGCATGTGATGATTTAAGATCTAATTAATCCTTCCTAAGGATGGATCCTAGATTCATAGCTGCAATTTCATTTCCCTTAGGAGAAAATTGCAATTTACCCAAGCCACGTGGGTTTAGTTCTTTAATTTCAAATCCAGAATACATTCACTTCTCTAGAGTAGATTTTTTTTTCCCCTCCTCTAGTCCCCAATTCCTAACAAGTAACCAGGTTCAAGCAGCTGGCCTTAGAGTCAGGAAGAAAAGAATTCAAGCCCTTCCTCTAACAAAGACTAGCTGTGTGAACCTGGGGAATTTATTTAAATTGTCACTGCTTAAAAGAACTTTTTCAAACCATAAATTGTGGGTTGAACTGCATCAATAGAGGGAGCTCTCTATACCAAAGAAATCAAAAATCTGGAACAAGATCAAAAAAGTTGGGTCAGAGATTGTTTCATTGTTCACATCAGTTTAACCAGATATTTATTATTCTCCCAGATGAAAATGGTTCTTCCTATTTTCTTTTAGCTCTCTGAATTTATTTTGTCCCCATCAATTCTATTTGGTATTTATTATCCATCTATTATATATCATGCTTAATTATGTACATTTGCTATCTTAACATACTTTTCTCTTCCTCTGTTCTTTTCCCCTTCCCTGTTCTCCTTTTTCTCCTCTCCTTCCTGGAGATCAATAACTACTCTATTTTTATCATTGTATTAACTGTCAGGAAAGGAATTTACTTACCTATACTTGTGATTTTAAAAATTTGTCATTTGTTAAATTTATAATAATACTAATAATGTATACTAATACTAATACAAATATTGTATAGTATTTACTATATGCCAGACACTATGCTAACTGCTTTATCATTATTATCTCATTTATTCCTCATAAGAATCCAGAAATGTAAAGAATTTGTGGCCAAAGAAAAAAAATTGGAATTCATTATTGAACAAAAAATTTATAATTTTGATTATATTAAGTTTAAAAGTTTATGTACAAAGTAAATGCAGATAAAATTAGAAGGGAAGCAATCAACTTGGAAAACATTTTTATAGTCAAATGTTCTGATAAAGGCTTCATTTCTAAAATATTTAAAGAATTAGCTCAAATTTATAAGAATTCAAGCCATTCTCCAATTGATAAATGGTCAAAGTATATGAACAGACACTTTTCAAATGAAAAACTTGAAACCATTTTTACTCATATGAAAAGGTGCTCTAAATCAATATTGATCAGAGAAATGCAAATTAAGACAAGTCTGAGACACCACTCCACACCAAGATGACAGGAACATATAATGACAAATGTTGGAAGGGATGTGGGAAAACTGGGACACTAATACATTGTTGATGGAGATGTAATGTAATCCAACCATTCTGAAGAGCAATTTGGAAATATGCCCAAAGGGTTATCAAACTGTGCATAGGCTTTGATCCAGCAGTGTTTCTACTGGGCTTATATCTCAAAAAGATCTTAAAGAAGGGAAAGGGACCCCTGTGCAAGAACGTTTGTGGCAGCCCTTTTTGTAGTAGCAAGAAACTGGAAAGTGAGTGGATGCCCATCAGTTGGAGAATGGATGAATAAGTTATAATATATGTATGTTATGGAATATTATTGTTCTATAAGAAATGACCAGCAGGATGATTTAAGAGAGGTCTGGAGAGATTTACATGAACTGACGCTGAATGAAATGAGCAGAACCAGGAGATCATTGTACATGGCAACAACAAGATTATACAATGATCAATTCTGATAGACATGGCTCTTTTCACTAATGAGATGATTCAGGCCAGTTCCAATGATCTTTTGATGAAGACAGCCTTCCACACCAAGAGAGAGGAGAAACAAATTTTGGAGAACAAATAGCAAGGAAAGGGGTTTTATAGAAAAGACAAGTTTCCCACTAATACCCATAATTAATCATGAAAAAGGTAATACCCCATGAGGTTGGCATATGCCCTTTGCTAATAGGATAAGTCCTCAAAGGGATTTTGTTAGGGGCCAGAACTTGAAACAAGGTACTAAATCAAGTGGAATTGATAGACACAATAGTTATCTAATTTAGCGTGGTGCTTAACAGTTCTCTAGTTCAGTACTTGTACTTAGTAATTACTATAGTTCTATATAAGTTTCACACCTTTGATAATAGAGCATATATAAACTAGAGCCTCAGCCAGGATTCAGTTGTGGAGATTCAGAAGCCAGAGAAGGCAGGTGGGAGCTCAAGCTCTGGAAACCAAGACCAGACTGAAAGGCTCTCTAGAAAGCTGCCCAGTCCCAGGAAGGAGATAATAAAGGATCTGGATTTTAAGAAAACTAACCGGGCCACAGAAAAGGAGACAAGACTTGGAAAGACAATAAAGGATTTGGACTTTAACTCCTGGCTGTACTCCTGTGATGATTACTAAACTGAAATGAAGGCTGCCTCCAGAGACCCCCCAAGAAAACCTCAAAAGAGAATATTACATTTTAGAGAGAATATTACAGGATTTAGCACCCTGAAAGAGTTAGATATATGGAGAAAGACACCATGAGCCAAGGTGGGGGATGAGAGGAGAGGCACTATGAAACACTGTGGAAGAATCAGAAGAGGGACATTATGTAACATAGGAAAAGGAAAGGGGAAAGACAGTAGAAGGCAAAGTATTGTGGTGCTATTTGTAGTGTCAGGATGTTCCAGATTCAAATTCTGACTCTAATACCTAAGGACTGAGAAACACTAAAAAAAGTTCAGAACTTCTTGGTTTCTCTAGCACACAGTGTCCAAGACTATGAATTGTAGATCAGATGCTGATCTTTTGTGTGAGAGGGTGTTTCCTCATTGGAATTTTCCTATAACTGTGACATCATAGGTTCAGTATTTATAACAACAAGGACAATTGGGCAGCATGGAGTTGGGAGAGGGGTGGGAGCAAGGGAAAGGAAAGGACAAACAGTTGATAAAGTCATGAATATGAGGGGGAAAGATAGATTCCATTGTATTGTCATCATGCCCAGAAATAGACAAACTACCAAACAATCCCATAACAGACTGACCTCTGCCCCTGCATCAGATCTACTGAGAGCTCATTATTTTCAAATTTCACTGACAGGTGCAGCCCATACTGCTGGGTTCTCAAACAATTCCACATTACCTAAATCCCAGCCCTTCTAAGAACAAGCAATCCATTCAGGCAGGGAGGGAAGGAGGCAGATTTCCTCAAGGATCTGTCCAGGTGCTGCTGATGTGGAGAGACAAAATGTGAAGGTCATCTATTTGAATACAGGGGAAGTAACACAATAAATATAGTCCTTTCTGATTAAAATGTCCTCCCAGAGCATCTAGGTGACACATGACTCATTAAATGTTTCATGCTGTCATTTTCATCATGGTACTCAGAGGATAGTTTGAGATTCCATAAAAAGGGCTATTTCTCCTTTGTGTCAAATATTCTTTTAGCTGAAGATTGGGGTAACATGAATACCCATTCAATCACACATACACACACATACACACACAGATACATACACAGTCTCTTTTTGGTTTATTAGTGCAGGCACATACAGTCTGAATATACACACTCTAGAGAGGGGGGAAAATGTGCTAGTGTTTGCAGATTTTGACATAGCATTGAAAGGCGGCTTTTTTTTTTTTTCTGTGATAAACCTATAAAGTGAACAGAATCAAGATAGAACATATGATTTATGCAGCTGTTAGAGTAGTGCTTCAATCACATTTATTCCTCATTTTACAGCAATTCACATGTGGATAACATTGAGATTTACATGCTGAACTGCCAGTTTTTCAGGATTTTTTTCGACTTATGAATATCTAATATGAATTGAAGACCTTTCTCAAAATGTAATTATTTTTTTCTGCCAAATGATAGATTAAGTAGACAGTATCAGATTACAAACTTGAAATATCAGTTCAAATAGCCTGTCTTAGTTGCTTCAATTCATTTGCTTTGCTTCATAATTTGGCAAACATCCTTGTACAGTTATATTTGAAAAATGAAAGAAAGCCAATAACAAAACAGCAAGGATCCCTAATTATTAGAATAAAGTATTTTATGTGGCATATTACTAGATTTTGAATTGGGAATGCTCCATCACACATGGCTGAAGGTTAGGAAAACCACCTTGAATGTGAATGTAGACATCGATTCTTCAAGATTTTTTTTACAAAGTTTTAGGAGACAATCAATGTGCTGCTGTGAATAAGGGGCCTGCAGAGACAGAAAGACCAGGACTCTATTTCTGTTTCTGTTATATACTGATAACGTTTCCTGAGCAAGTCATTTTTCCTATAATTGACCAAGATCTTCTCTGAGATTCTTAAATTCCAAAGTAGGTTGTCACTTGTTTTAATAAAGGGAATTTCACTTATAACAGTGAAATCAGAGATAATCAAAAAGTACAGGTCAAACTTATTTTTATTTTTTAAGTTTTTATTAATTTTTATAATTATAACATTTTTGACAGTACATAAGCCTAGGTAATTTTTTTTTACAACATTATCCCTTGTACTCCCTTCTGTTCTGAATTTTTTCCCCCTTCCCTCCACCCCCTCCTCTAGATGGCAGGCATTCCTATACATATTAAATATCTTATAGCATACCCTAGGTATAATATATATGTGCAGAATGGAATTTTATTGTTGTTGTTGTTGCAAAGGAAGAATTGTATTCAGAAGGTAAAAATAATCTGGGAAGAAAAAAAACAAAAACACAAACAACTAAAAAAATGTTCACAGTTCACACTCATTTCCCAGTGTTCCTTTTCTGGATGTATCTGATTCTGTCCATCATTGATCAATTGGAATTGGATTAGCTCTTCTCTATGTTGAAGATATCCACTTCCATCAGAATACATGCTCATATAGTATCATTGTTGAAGTGTATAATGATCTCCTAGTTCTGGTCGTTTCACTCAGCATCAGTTGATGTAAGTCTCTCCAAGCCTCTCTGTATTCTTCCTGTTGGTCATTTATTACAGAACAATAATTTCCATAACATTCATATACCATAATTTACCCAACCATTCTCCAATTGATGGACATCCATTCATTTTCCAGTTTCTAGCCACTACAAAAAGGGCTGCCACAAACATTTTGGCACATACAGGTCCCTTTCCCTTCTTTAGTATTTCCTTGGGATATAAGCCCAGGAGTAGTATGGCTGGGTCAAAGGGTATGCACATTTTTCATAACTTTTTGGGCATAATTCCAGATTGCTCTCCAGAATGGTTGGATTCTTTCACAACTCCACCAACAATGTATTAGTGTCCCAGTTTTCCCACAGCCCTTCCAACATTCATCGTTATTTGTTCCTGTCATCTTAGTCAATCTGCCAGGTGTCAAACTTATCTTTAAATAGAACTTTACTTAATTAGAAAAAGAAAGTTTCTTTAGTGAGGCAGATGGTATTGTAAGTGACTCTATTGCTTAGTGCAGTGGAAGGGATGTTGAATTTCAAAAGTGAGGACCTGAGGGCAGTGGTTTGATTTTTCTCCATGAGATTACTATCCTTGAGACACTGGGCAAATCTATGATATTGTGGCCCCAAAATAGCTATCTCTTATTTAAGTTGAATAAAACTCAACTCATGTCTTGCACAATCCTCACAGGTAGTCCTGAGTATCCAGGTGAATTTAGAAGAGAAAGCCAAAGCACTGATAGAATTAAAATACTCCTAAAGGCAAGTAGTGAAAGGCAGTGATCAGATCTTCTCAGCCTCAACTGGGCCTTTTGTTCTTTAGTTGATCAAAGTGTACTTTTTTGATTTACAGTTGCAGTTACAGACAAGATGGCAGCCTGCAGGCAGACAGCTGCTTGAGCTCCACGTTTTCTCTCAGGATTTACTTCATGACAAGCCTCGGAGTTAATGCTTGACTGGAAAAGATACCCACAAATAATCACCAACTGAAGACATCCTTGAAATTCCCCAGAGAAGGTCTGTGTTTGCTCGGGAGAGGGGACAAACAGACTGGGCACAGACTGAGGTCAGGCATCAAAAGCTAGGCAGGTAGCTCACACAGCTCAGACCAGAGGAGTGAGGGGTGCAATCTCTTCCCTTTCTTGGAAAAGACTTTTACCCAGTTAGGATACTCCATTTTGGTAGCAAGCCAGGAGCAGCAGAGAAGGTGTAATTATGGGAGGTGAAGAATAAAACCCTGGAAAGCTAGCATCTCTCTGGAACTGGCCACCCCCACCCACACCTGGAGTGACTCAGCAAGTTCTTAGAGCCTCAGATCACAGACTCAGCACAGCTATCTCTGTCCTGTAAGTGCCTCGCTGATGTCTCCCCCAATCTATAGAGGAAGCCCAGTAACACCAACCAACCCCATCCCCCCAAAAAAACAGACCAATTGTTTCTCTTCTCAATTTGTTTTCTTTGAGTCCTGCTCTGACAAAACAAAGAAAAAATTCAAAAGGGCTCTAAACATTGACAGCTTCTGTATGGAGAAAGAGCAGACTTCAAATTCTGAGGACACTAAAAGCAGATTGTCTCCAGAGGAATCCCCTAAGGGGCATATGAGCTGCTCCTCAATACAAAAAAATCTCATAGAGGAAATCAAAAAGGCTTTTAAAAGAGAGCTAGAAGAGAAATGGGAAAAGGAAAGGGAAGCTTGGCAAGAGAGCCTGGAGAAGTCATTCCAAGCATTTAAAGACAGAGTGGATAAAGAAAACAAATCATTGAGAAATAAAATTAGTGAATTAGAAAAGGTAAACAACTCCAAGGAAAACAGGATTAGTGAGCTGGAAAAAGAAAACAGCTCTCTAAAAAATAAAATGTATGTAAGGGAAAAAAATTCCATAGAAGAAAAAAAAACTCACTTAAAAACTCAATTGGACAATTACAAAAAGATATTAAAAAAATGAGTGAAGAAAATACATCATTGAAAATTAGACTCAAACAAGTAGAAATGAATGACTCAAGGAGAAAACAAGAAGTAGTCAAGCAAAACCAGAGAAATGAAACAATTGAAAAGAATGTCAAGTACCTTACCATAAAGACAACAGACCTGGAAAACAGATCCAGGAGAGACAATTTGAGAATAATTGGACTCCCTGAAAAATGGGAGGAAAAAAAGAGCTTGGACACCATTTTCAAGGAAATTATCAAAGAGAACTGCCCAGACATTCTGGAAACAGAGGGTAAAATAGACATTGAAAAAATTCATCGATCACCTACTGAAAGGGACCCTAAAATCAAAACACCAAGAAATATAGTGGCCAAGTTCAAGAACCATCAGACAAAGGAAAAGATATTGGAAGCTGCTAGAAAAAAGCAATTCAGATATGGAGGATCCACAATAAGGATAACCCAGGATCTAGCAGCGTCCACATTAAAAGAACACAGGGCCTGGAACATGATATTCCGAAAGGCTAAGGAACTTGGTATGCAGCCAAGAGTAACTTACCCAGCCAGAATGAGCATCGTTTTCCAAGGAAGAAAATGGACATTTAATGAAATAAATGAATTCCATCTATTTTTGATGAAAAACCAGACCTACATAAAAGGTTTGATCTTCAAATACAGAACTCAAGAGATTTCTAAAAAGGTAAAAAGAAATCTTGAGAACTATACTTCTGTCAAAAAAATATGTAAAGAACATATGTACAATTTGTCTTAGAAACTAGAGGTGGAAAGGAGATTATATTATAAAAAAGGGTGAAGTGGTATTACTATATCTCATGAAGAGGCAAAGGTAACCTATTATCTGAGAGAAAGAAAGGAGGGAGATGAACACAATGTGTATCAATAGACATATTTGATTTATGGTGAAACTTCTTCCACTTCATTGAAAAGTTAAAGGGAATGAGTAAGCTAAGGGGAAGGGAATACAGAAATTGTGAGGAAAAGGGGTAAAATGGGGGGGGGAACTTTAAGGTGGAGGAAGGATACTAAAAAGGGAGGGCTGTGAAAAGCAAGTGGTGTTCACAAGTTTAATACTAGGTAGGGGGGTAAGAGGGAATGAAAGGAGAAAAGCATAAGCAGGGGTTAACAGGATGGCAAGCAATATAGAATTAGTCAATCTAACCACAAATGTGAATGGGGCAAACTGCCTCATAAAGGGGAAGCAGTTAGCAGACTGGATTAAAAATAAGAATCCTACTATATGTTGTTTACAGGAAACACACCTGAAACAGGGTGATATAATCAGAAAAAAAAAATCAGAATCTACTAAGCTTCAGGTGAAGCCAAAAAAGCAGGGGTAGCCATCCTCATCTCAGATCAAGCAAAAATGAAAATTGATCTAATTACAAGAGATAAGGAAGGGCATTATATCCTGCTAAAAGGTAGCATAGATAATGAAGCAGTATCAGTATTAAACATATATGCACCAAGTGGTGTAACATCTAAATTCTTAAAAGAGAAATTAAGAGAGCTGCAAGAGGAAATAGATAGCAAAACTATAATAGCGGGAGATCTCAACCTTGCACTCTCAGAATTAGATAAATCAAACCGCAAAATAAATAAGAAAGAAGTCAAAGAGATAAAAAGAATACTAGAAAAGTTTGATATGATAGTTCTTTGCCGAAAGCTAAATGGAGACAGAAAGGAGTATACTTTCTTCTCACTAGTTCACGGAACCTATACAAAAATTGATCATATACTAGGACATAAAATACTCAAAATCAAATGTAGTAAGGCAGAAATAGTAAATACATACTTTTCAGACCACAATTCAATGAAAATTACATTTAATTAAAAGCCAGGGGAAAATAGACCAAGAAATAATTGGAAACCAAATAATCTTATACTAAAGAATGATTGGGTAAAACAGCAAATCATAGACATAATTAATAACTTCACCCAAGAAAATAATAATAATGAGACACCATACCAAAATGTGTGTGATACAGCCAATGCAGTAATAAGGGGAAGTTTTATATTTCTAGAGGCCTACTCGCATAAAATAGAGAAAGAGACCATCAATAAATTGGCCTTACAACTAAAATTATTAGAAAAGGAATAAATTCAAAACTCCCAGACAAACCAGAAACTTGAAATTTTAAAAATAAAAGGTGAGATTAATGAAATTGAAAGTAAAAAAACTATTGAATTAATTAATAAAACTAAGAGTTGGTTCTATGAAAAAACCAACAAAATAGGCAAACCCTTAGTAAATCTGATTCAAAAAAGGAAAGAGAAAAAGCAAATTGTTAGTCTTGAAAATGAAAAGGGAGAACTCACCACTAATGAAGAGGAAATCAGAACAATAGTTACAAGCTACTTTGTTCAACTTTATGCCAATAAATTCGATAACTTAAATGAAATGGAAGAATACCTTCAAAAATATAGCTTGCCCAGATTAACAGAGGAGGAAGTAAGTAGTCTAAATAGTCCCATCTCAGAAAAAGAAATAGAACAAGCTATTAACCAACTCCCTAAGAAAAAATCCCCAGGGCCAGATGGATTTACATGTGAATGCTACCAAAAATTTAAAGAACAACTAACTCCAATGCTTTTATAAACTATTTGTAAAAATAGGGATTGAAGGAGAACTACCAAATTCCTTTTATGACACAGACATGGTACTGATGCCTAAACCAGGTAGATAAAAAACTGAGAAAGAAAACTATAGACCACTTTCCTTAATGAATATTGATGCTAAAATCTTAAATAAGATATTAGCAAAAAGACTTCAGAAAATCATCCCCAGGATAATACACTATGATCAAGTAGGATTTATACCAAGAATTCAGGGCTGGTTTAATATTAGGAAAACTATTAGTATAATTGACCATATTAATAATCAAATTATTTAAAACCATATGATCATCTCAATAGATACAGAAAAAGCATTTGATAAAATCCAACATCCATTCCTACTAAAAACGCTTGAGAGTGTAGGAATAAATGGACTCTTCCTTAGAATAATCAGGAGTATATATTTAGGACCGTCAGTAAACATCATATGAAATGGTGATAAGCTGGAACCTTTCCCAGTAAGATCAGGAGTGAAACAAGGTTTCCCACTATCACCATTACTATTCAATATAGTACTAGAAATGCTATCCTTGGCAATAAGAGCCGAGAAAGACATTCAAGTAATTAGAGTAGGAAATGAGGAAATCAAACTATCAGTCTTTGCAGATGACATGATGATATACTCAGAGAATCCCTAAGACTCTGCTAAAAAGCTATTAGGAATAATTCAGAACTTTAGCAAAGTTTCAGGATACAAAAGAAATCCACATAAATCCTCAGCATTTTTAGACATTACCAACACAATCCAAGAGCAAGAAATACAAAGAGATATTCCCTTCAAAATAACTGTCGATAGTATAAAATATTTGGGAATATATCTACCAAAGGAAAGTCAGGAATTATATGAGCAAAATTACTAAACACTTGCCACAATAAAGTGAGATTTAAATAATTCAAAAGATATTGAGTGCTCTTGGATAGGCCGAGCGAATATAATTAAGATGACAATACTCCCTAAACTAATCTATTTATTTAGTGCTATACCAATCAGACTCCCAAGAAACTATTTTAATGACCTAGAAAAATTAACAACAGAATTCATATGGAACAACAAAAGGTCAATAATTTCAAGGGAAGTAATGAAAATAAATAAGTAAATAAATAAACAAATAAATAAATAAATAAATAAATAAATAAATAAATGAAGGTGGTCTAGCTGTACTTCATCTAGAACTATATTATAAAGCAACAGTCACCAAAACTATTTCGTATTGGCTAAGAAATAGACTAGTTGATCTGTGGAATAGGTTAGGTTCACAGGGCAAGATAATGAATAAAAATAGCAATCTAGTGTTTGACAAACCCCAAGATCACAACTTTTGGGATAAGAATTCATTATCTGACAAAAACTGCTGGGAAAACTGGAAATTAGTATGGCAGAAACTATGCATGGGCCTACATTTAACACCACATACTAAGATAAGATCAAAATGGGTCCAAGATTTAGGCATAAAGAACGAGATCATAAATAAATTAGAGGAACATAGGATAGTTTACCTCTCAAACTTGTGGAAGCAGAAGGAATTTGTGCCCAAAGGAGAACTAGAGATCATTATTGATCACAAAATAGAAAATTTTGATTACATCAAATTAAAAAGGTTTTGCACAAACAAAACTAATGCAAACATGATTAGAAGGGAAGTAACAAATTGGGAAAACATTTTTGCAGTTAAAGGTTCTGATAAAGGCCTCCTCTCCAAAATATACAGAGAATTGACTTTAATTTATAAGAAATTAAGCCATTCTCCAATTGATAAATGGTCAAAGGATATGATCAGACAATTTTCAGATGATAAAATTAAAACTATTTCCACTCATATGAAAAGAGTGTTCCAAATCACTATTGATCAGAGAAATGCATATTAAGACAACTCTGAGATACCACTTCACACCTTTCAGATGAGCTAAGATGACAGGAACAAATAATGATGGATGTTGGAGGGACTGTGGGGAAACTGGGACACTGATGCATTATTGGTGGAGTTGTGAAAGAATCCAACCATTCTGGAGAGCAATCTGGAATTATGCACCAAAAGTTATCAAAATGTGCATACCCATTAATCCAGCAGTGCCACTACTGGTTTTATATCCCAAGGAAATACTAAAGAAGGGAAAGGGACCTTTATGTGCCAAAATGTTTGTGGCAGCCCTTTTTTTAATGGTCTAGAAACTGGAAAATGAATGGATGTCCATCAATTGGAGAATGGTTGGCTAGATTATGGTATATGAATGTTATGGAATATTATTGTTCTGTAAGAAATGACCAATAGGAGGAATACAGAGGGGCTTGGACAGACTTACATCAACTGATGCTGAGTGAAATGAGTAGAACTAGGAGATCATTATATACTCCAACAATGATACTGTATGAGGATGTATTCTGATGGAAGTGGATATCTTCAACATAGAGAAAAGCTAATCCAGTTCCAGTTGATCAATGATGGACAGAATCAGCTATATCCAGAAAAGGAACACTGGTAAATGAGTGTAAACTGTGAGCATTTTTTTTCTTCCCAGATTATTTTTACCTTCTGAATACATTTCTTCCTTTGCAACAACCACAACAACAAAATTCGGTTCTGCACATATATATTGTACCTAGGATATACTATAAGATATTTAATATGTATGGAAATGCCTTCCATCTAGGGAAGGGGGTGGAGGGAAGGAGGGGAAAATTTTGGAACAGAAGGGAGTACAAGGGATAATAGTATAAAAAAAATTACCTATGCATATACTGTCAAAATGTTATAATTTTAAAATTAATAAAAAAGTCCGCTCAATTCTTGTTAAACATCTCTATGAATTTAACCAACAAGTCTATGTTGTATTCTTTATTTTAACTAACTCTTTTTAGGACTATTCTGGTATTTATCCTGTCTTTTCTTTAATGATGGCTGCCTCCTGGTTATTGCTAAGGAATGTGTCTTCCTTCTTGCTAATTGGCAAAGCCCCTTTGCTTGTTTATTAAAAAACAAAACAAAACAAATATGCATTTAACCAACAGTTAGTAGCATAGTAAAATCCTTGCCCTTGATTTGGAGGTCTCTGCTTACAATTTCTTTTGAGATGATTTGTGATACCAGCCTATAACCACAATATACTTTGGGGTATTATTCTTATTCCCCCAAATCTTGATTGGTAACCCCATCATTTTGGTGGCCTGGTACAAAATCTGATTGTACCCCTTAATGTCAACACTTACCCCTACAGATATTTTTCCGCTCTTGTCCTTGACATCCCTATCTCTATGAATATCATGTCCATTTTGTCTATCAGTTGATGACAGGCTGAATTTCCCAGTATTTTTTTTCCTTGACTTCCCTTTGTGGCTAGATAACATTTATGCAGAATTTCAAAATTTGCTAAGAACTTTTAAGATATCTCATTTTATCCCCATAATAAGTCCAGGAGATAGGTAATATTATTATCTCATATTACACTTAGGTACTTAGGTACCTAGGTAATCAGAGGTTAAAGAATTTACTCAGTGACACAATAAGTATATAAATCCAGATTTGAGCTCATCTCTTTGACTCCAGATCCAGCATTTTATCCAATATTTTGTGGCTCTATAAACCTATAGAACCTATATAAACCTATGGAGCTTTGAAGGTCAATTTTACATAGGGAATATAGCTAAAAATTGTGACACCTAACTCAATAGGCTTTTGTGAGGAAGATATTTTATAATTTTTAAAACACAATATATAAGAAGTGTATTTAGCTAAACAGAAGAGGCAGGGTAGTACAATGGAGGGACAGCCTCCAAATCATGACTGTAAAGGTTCAAGTCCCACCTCTGATGCATATTGACTAGTCACTTAAATTCTTTGTGAAACTATTTAAGTCTACAAAATTATAAGTTTTTGGATAGTTGCATGTGAGCAAATTATGTCAGATTTTTGTCTGTAAACATCCTTTACCTTTTCATCTACAAAGGAAAAGGCTGGAAGCAGAGATAATGACCACATTCTTTGAGCTTGGATTGTTATGTACTCTGTTTACCAACCTATTGCTTTGGGCAATTAGCAGACATTTAAATTTCAGGAGCTAGGGAACTCCAAAGCTCAGAGTTAGTAGGCAGTTATTGAGCAAATAACCATTATCTGGAGATTATAGTCTAGCCTTGACACTTTAAAAGATTTGGGAAATACTTTTCATAAAATAGACATTATATTCTAAAGGGTTTGTCAATAGAGGATGAAGATCTCCTGCTAGACAGAGGAAACACCTCAGTAGACAATATTCTAAAGAAATTAGAGAGGATAAGCAATAAGGAATGAATGGTTTTTCTTCATGCATAAGCAAAAGTCTGCCCTTTCTTGAAAGAATTGTAAAAGCTCATGAACTTTAAGCTGATAGTGCTTAGCAAGGCATATTCTTTCCATGAGGAAGAAATAGCCAAAAACTTTAGCTGAGCCAGAAGATTGCCCAGTGACCAGTTGAGTAGTGTCCTGGGAAAATAGAAAAAAAAAAAAAACAGAGACTGAAAAATAGTATCTGTCAGGGATGATAAGACTAATGAGGGCAAGGCTTACAAAGAAGTCATTTTTCCTTAATTCTCAAAGAGCATCAAAATGACATCATGAGGTTAGAGTCAAGTTACAGTGTGTTTGACAGTGGCTAACCAGACCAATATGAGTTTGGAATGCTCTACCACGGGTTGGGCTCAAATAGTCCATATAAAAATTTGGAGATAAATAGCATTATTAGAAGATATCAGCTACCCAAAAGTAATGGAAACATAAGTTGTTCCTCCGCACATATCCCTTGAACACATGTGTGCCTATTTTGTGCTTGCTTGTGTGAGCACCTCTTGGCCCTATGTTTATTAAATATGTTCATTCTTCCCATTGATGTTTTGTATATTTATGATCATTCTCATTCAGCTTAAAGGGGGGCATTTTGTTGATACTTTATATTAAGCATGTATTTTGAACTTCTTGTGTTCAGTGTCTTCCTTTTAATGATAAAAACATTGGTGGGGGCTTCTGAATTAGTTTTAGGAAATGTCAACCCATAGATATTAGTTGTAACAAATCTGTTTTTTTGTGAATCTGAGATGAAATAGTGTGTGTTTATATACATACATGTTTTTTGTATCTATTTATAGCTGTAGTAGGTGACAGAGTGAATAAAACTACAACGAAAAGATCCCAGATCTTTAGTAGCTAGGTAGGTCATCGGGGTCATAGTATTATATCTCTCTATATATTATATATTTATATATCATAGGTAGGTCATAGTATTAATAGGAGAGGCCCTGAATTACTGTAAATAATCTGGAAGCCAATTTACTCCCTGAGGCAAGCAGAAAGGAACACTGACAAGTTATTTCATCTCTAAATGGGATTTTCATCTTTATTATTATTATTATTTATAATCTTTATTGTACTAAGCCCTTGTTGAACTCCTTGTTGAATTATTTGCATTTACATAATTATTATTATCCCACAGTTACTGTGTCCAATTAGAAGGCCAAACTGTAGATTTCAACCCCTGAGGTTATTTTTCTTCCTATAAAAGTACCTACTAGTACCGCATTTTTATGTTAACTCTTTTTAGGGATACCTCACTTATTCAATGGTGGATTCGTTAGGAATTGTCTGCCTTATTGCAGTACATTCTCTAGGAACTTTTTCTGCCTTAAGGGAGTCTTCCTTTTGTTATGTAGAATAATCCTGATATATATTTGGGGGTTCACTTCTTCTGTGTCCCTCTACCCCATCATTAAAACAGTACAATGGATTGACAATACATTAGAACCTTTGTGTTAAATTTTGCTAAGATAGCATTTGCTAAAATATATAATTTAAAAGATATTATTTTGTATTCTGATGGAAGTGGATATCTTCAACATAGAGAAGAGCTAATCCAATTCCACTTGATCAATTATGGACAGAATCAGCTACACCCAGAGAAAAAACACTGGGAAATGATTGTAAACTGTTAGCATTTTTTGTTTTTCTCCCCAGGTTATTTTTACCTTCTGAATACAATTCTTCCTTTGCAACAACCACAACAACAAAATTCGGTTCTGCACATATATATTGTACCTAGGATATACTATAACATGTTTAATATGTATGGGAATGCCTGCCATCTAGGGGAGGGAGTGGAGGCAAGGAGGGGAAAATTTGGAACAGAAGGGAGTACAAGGGATAATGTTGTAAAAAATTACCTATGCATATGTACTGTCAAAAATGTTATAATTATAAAATTAATAAAAAAATTAAAAAATAATAAAAGATATCTGCTAAAATATCATTTGATATGACAATCTTTCTTGGTTTGAAGGTTAATTAATGGAAGTAGACAGACTACCTCCCACATATCTATCTTTTTGTTGCTGTATATCTGACTCTTTATGGTGACTCCATTTGGGGTTTCTTGGCAAAAAGACTGTGGTTATTTTCCATTTTCTTCTTACTTTACAGATGAGGAACTGAGGAAAACAGGACTAAGTGATTTGCCTAGGATCAAACAGATAGTAATCTTCTGAAGTAGGATTTGAAGTCAGGTCCTTTTGATTCCAAGGTCAGTATGATGAGTTTCAGATTTAGGGAATCAAAATGAAATTAGGGTTTTTGGTGGTCAGAGAGTTAAATGATAAGGTCTAGTGGCAGGTTCTGGGTTCAGGGAACCAAATGGAGAGTTTTGGCTCCCCTGTACCCCCTTGGGATTTAGCGCAAGGATAGTGTGTTTTGGGGACTCCCTTCTGGAGGTGCAGAGGTTCTCTGTAAAGGAATTTACAGACTGGAAAACCTAGATTGATAAAAGAAGTTTATTATAGGAATTGGAAGTAAAGTTAGAAATTCTGACAGAGAGGCATAAAGTCTGGTTAGGGAAATAGGTGAGGATAAGGAGAGGATAATACTGGAAAAGAATATTATTCCAGTAGACTGATCTATGGAAAATGGAGTTTTGCACTAAGAATGTAGTTCTCAGTGGACAGAAAGTCCTGGCCAGCTGAATGAGCTGCCAACGTCCATCTGCAAAGACCTTAGTTGAAGGAAGCTCATTATATTGGTTGTCTTGGTGGGGGTTGGGAAACCCAAGCAGATCAGAACCAGTGGCGGGGTAGAAGAGTCCAAGTTGGTTCAGATCCAGTGGAGGCTGGGACAATCCCAGATCTCCTATTGGAATTCAAAGGGATGTTTTTGACCAGGATTTGTGAATCAAAGGCCCTGGCATGCACAAAAGACAATATTTTTTTTTTTCTGGAGAGTATATGCCTCAGTCAGGAGGGGCTGAGAATCTGAAAGGAATCACAGATCAATAGGAAATATAGTTTCAAGTAAAGAATCTGTTGCATCATTTAACTGCCATCTAATATATTCACTCTATTACTATAGACTGTAATTAACTATTCTTATAAAATTCTAAATATCACACAGAAATGGATAAAAATTTAAAAATCCAATGAAAATTATAGTAATTACTTTATTCCTAGAATCCCATAAGAAGATACCCAGAAGCCTATGAATAAAGGATTCCTACTAAAAATTTAATGCCAAATCAAGAAAATAAGAAAGACTAAAGCTTCTTAGAACAATGAAAGATGGATCAGAAAAATCTATACCCTGTAAAGTTCAGTATCTGGAGGTTGTATGCATGGAGGTTTCCTCAAGAAGGCCTAGGTGATTAGAAATCTAAAGTGGGTGATCTTAGAAGTAGCTGAGGAGCAACAATGTCCAGTAGGGGTGAGACAGTACTTAGATACAGACAGACTTTCAAGACTCAGAGACTAAAAGGTATCTAGCAGTTAGACAATGACAATAAAATATTCTGAAACTTAAAAGTCAGGGGAAGGGGGGTAGGAGGAGGCAACCTTAGAAGATGAAGACAAGCATAGAAACCATAAGAACTATAAGTGAGGAACTGGGCTGACCACTCACCCAAAAGCACAGTAGCATTAAAAGTTAAACCCTACTTCACATCTTAAGAAGATATTCACCATGATAAAAAAAAAGATATAATACATGAATACATGTAAAGATACCTACAATTTAACCCTAGGAGATAATAACTATATGACAAATAAGGCAAAATCTAAAATAAAAAAAAGATATTCCACAAGGACTACCTAGAATATTTAGAAAAAATAAAGCAATAGAGTTAAAATGAAATATAAAAATTATTAGAAAGAGAATCTTATATGAATATGTACATATATGTATAACACTGTACACATTTATACATATATATATATATATATATATATATATAGTAAACTTTACTCAAGTATCATGTTCCCTGAAAAATTAGAATAGACCAAACATAAATCAATGATTACATGAAATAAAAAGAACAATCAAGAAAAAAAGTTATTTTTAAGAGTAAGACATGAATATTAAAAATAATTGTTAATCTGGGAAACAGATAGAGGATGAATAATAAAAAGACCATTGGGCAACTTATATAATATGATGAAAAAGGAAAAACCTGGACACTGATCCCAAGAAATCATATATAACTGTCCATATTTATTAGAAGTTGATCACCTTTTAAAGATAAATCTAAAAAAAGTTATGTTTTCAGTAGAATTTCAAGGTTATATAATATTTGTGTAAGATTAGTAAAACAAAAAAAAATTGGAAATCAACCACTTTGAAATTTAAAAAAATAATAATTATTATTTTTGACACCAATGATCCATTGGACATGGATAATTCTTAGAACAATTCTAGACAATAAAACAAAATGTTCATTCATATATTGAAACAAAGGAAATATCCCAGGACTATCAGAATTTGGAGTCTAGAACACCTATATTAGAGAAGAAATAGGGAAAATATTCAAAAGGAAGTTCAAATAACAAAGTTCTACAGAGAGGAACACAGAAGACTGAGGAGTATTAACAACAAGAATTCATAAATGAATACAACTAGCAAGAATTCACATTCAGGATCATACAATCATGGCAGCTTCTACTATATATTAGAGGAGATCTTGGAATAAAATATTATGAAAGGCAAAAGAAACAAGCTTATAACCAAGACAAGTATCTTGCAAAGGTGAGTATAATCCTATGGGGGAAGAAAGGTTGGTTAGACCTTCACTGCAAAATCCTTTGAGTTTAAAATGTTCTTATTTAGAGGAAGCTAGGTGGTGCAATGGATAGAGCACTAGCCTTGAAAGCAGGAGGCCCTAAGATCAATTCTGGTCTCAGGCACTTAACACTTCCTAGCTGTGTGATCCTGGGCAAGTCACTTAATCCCAACTACCTCAGCAAAAAGAAAAAAAGATATGCTTATTTTAAAAACCTGAACTGAATCAGAATTTTGAAATGCAAACACAGATGTCAAGCAAAACCTAGAAAATGAATGTCATTTGACTGTTTGGAAGGCTGTCTATAATAGTATATTATCTGTGTGTGTGTGTGTGTGTGTGTGTGTGTGTGTGTGGTATATAATAATGTAATAATAATAATTAAAGGCCACATTCTAATAGTGCCCAGAAAAAAAATATATATATATGTAGAATTTTAATATCTTCAAAGAGCATATAAAATAAATTAAGAAAAAACAGAGGACATCAGAGATAGATTAGCTTTATTCTGAGGGAATAAAGGGGGAGATAGAAAAGATATAGCAAAAAGAATATAGAGGTATATAATGGATGAAAAAATACAATTAAATGCATTTCTCATAATCAGGGTGCATGAAAAAGCATGTGCACAATTGGAAAAAAGTGATAACAGGTGCAGGCATCAAATTAACTTTTATTTTTTTCTTTACTTGAACTAAACATAAGATTGTTGAAAACACACACTCATATACATATGCACAAAACACACATCAAGTTCAGTGTAGAAATGTCTTAGTTCAATAGGGAAATAGTCAAAGTTAGGTTGGGGCTGGGTGGGCAGAGAGTTGAGGAAGGAAAGAAAATAGCTATAAGACAATAATTGCGAATAAAATAAATTCATTGATCCTTTAGGGAGGATTTAAAGAAAATTAAACTGAAAAGATGAGGAATAGCTGTCAATAAAAAGGTGGTATATAAACATGATGACATTATTTTGTCATAAGAAATGATGAAAGCTAATTTTATGGAATCTGGAGAAGTAGCAATTGATGTGGAATGAACTGAGAGAAATTCAGAGGGCCATTTCTACAGTAGGAACAATATTTTGAAGATAGAAAGACTTGATAATGCTGATAAAATCAAGGGTTAAACACATCTGCAAAGTACAAATGATAAGTTTGGCTTCATATGAGCCCAGAATCATTGAGTGCTGAAGGTACTGAGGAGGAGTTCTAAGCCATATGCATTCAGATCACATATTTATGTTGTAACACTATAAATTAAAAAGGCTGATTTCATTATTTTAAGTTTCATAAAGTATATGACTTCCAAAATTTCTGATTAAAGGTCTGAAATACTGAAAATAAATCCTGAAAAAATATGAACATAGAAAAGAAAATAATTTGGAATGAAAAAATATTTCCTGTTTTGCAGTAATACTTTTTAAGGGTGAAAAAATATAAATCAAGTTAAAAGGAGGTCAGAAAATTCATTTCTGGTAACATCAGCATCTAATTCTTTTGGTATTTGCAATACTGTGAGCCATGGAACTGCTGAAATACTGTACAGATTGAATTGAAAAATTGCTAAATACTATAAAAATATAAAACAAAACAGTAAGTAATTATTTCAGAAGTAGTTAAAGTTCAAGATTTTTAAATGTCTATGTTCAGACAAATGTTCAAACATTAACCACTGTAAAAGTCAATGAAAACATTTTTGCTTGTATATTTTACATCCATAGATGACTGGCTCATTGGATAAAGATATAGTTTTGATATTTAACAAAGCAATTCTTAGAAATTAACTACATTTATTAATATTACTTTGAGTAAACAATATGATAAATGTTGTAGATAAAAAAATTTAAAAAGAATCAGTGTGCTCAAGGAACATACAATATGAGTAAAACAACATGTAAGCAACAATTAACAACATAGAAAGGAAAAAAAAAAATCTGAGATAATTTCTAAAGAAGGCTCTAGTCCTGAGAAAGACTGAGAAAGGCCTCTTATAGAAGGTATGCTTTTTAAGTAGTATGAAAAACAAGGTGGTGCAGGAGAAAAGAAAGAATTCAAGTTAGTCAGCCAGTTAATATACATACATACACACACACATATAAATATATATATATATATATATATATATATATATATATATATATATATATATATATATATATATATATAATTTCTACAATGTTACAGACATTGTGCTCAGACATAGGGGATACCTTACCTTTAGGAGGTTACAATCCAATGGAGGAAGATAACAAACAAACAATTCAAAAGTTGTGAGAAAATGTGATGTAATTCAAAGAAAAATTGAAATTCAGTGGGAAATGAAGAAATCACTAGTCTGGGAGATTTTTTTTAAATGAAGACTTTGAGAGGAAATCTTTGCTCTATCCCCCAAAGGGGCAGAGAGCACTGTGTGTACTAATGAAGTATGAGTAAGAAGACTGATGATGTCTTACAGAATAATGAGTTTCCTGATGATAAAATTACTTGGGGCATGATGGCATCCAAAGGAATAATATTAGGTAGAAATAATAAAGTAAAAGGCACAAAGTCTGAAGATGACATATCCTTTCTGAGAAACAAGAAGGCCAGTGTCACTGGATTATGAATATGGAATATGAATAAGAAGTTTGGAAATATATGAAGTAAGCAGGTTGGTATAGGATTTTAAAAGCCAGAGAAATTTATGTTGGATCCTGGAGTCTCTGGAAATTATGGAGTAGGGATGGGGAAGGTTTAATGGTTGTACCTGTACTTCAAAAATATTACTTTGCCCCTTAAGTGGAAAGTGGATTAGAATGGGGAGAGTCTTGAGGAAAGAAAAGCAAATCAGCCAAATGCTCCCTGATGGGACCTTCCTGGGCATGGTAGTTATACCAGAGAAGAAATGGGGACATATACAAGGCATGTTGCAAAGGTAGAGGAGAAGAAAAGAGTAACCAGGAAGAAACTTTGGAATTATTCATGTCCACCAGCCATTACAAAGATGAATACCCAAACAAGCTAAACAGCTTATATTCAAAGATGTTACATTCTAATAGAGGAAGACCACATGTTAAAGTGACAGAGGAAGGCATAGTAAATAGCAATATGTCATTAATAAAACCAGTAATGGTCTTATATTCATTCTTTTCCTGTCAGAATCCAACAGAATTCCTTAGATGGATAACAGAAAAAGCCCAACCAACATTATCAATATGACTTTTGGATCTGACGCCTGTGATTCATTTGAAGGAAGTTACAACGATATCATGGCTTAAATGAGTTTTATACTATTCCTAGAAATAAATAAAATTGTGTCATAATGACATTCATAGCAGTTTTTATGTTTGGAAGGAAAAAAAAAAAAAAAAGCAATGTTGATAAAACAGTTCTTCAAATGGTTGAGGTCTATAGGCTTGCATATTAGATTTCCCCAACATCTAAATAGTTTCTGACCTGGAACAAGGGAGCACCAACTTAAAGTAATTTTTCAGAAACTCAAAATGAGTTTCTTCCTCCTCCCTTCCATTTTAGGTTCTTTAACCATATTTATATTATGGATTATATTTCACCTTACATTAGTGGAACAGCAGTTTCCCTATACAACTCAACTCATCTATTTATGACTTCTTGCTCTTGTAATTAGCTATCATAAAACTAATGGAAGGAAACTTGTTTTCTCCTTAGTCTCAATTTTTTTGGGGTGTGAATATATATATATATTTCATACACACATATACACATACAAACATATGTTAGGATTACTAGGTGAGAATTCAGGTTGTCTGGACAGTGACAAGGTGAGAATTCAGGTTGTCTGGACAATTACAAGGTGAGAACTCAGGTTGACTTGACAGTTCTCTGGCTCAGACCTTTGGCTTGGGCCTTTAAAGGGAGTTTACACCTTAGGAATTCTAAGAGGAGCAAGCTCATTGATTGGAGTACTTCTTCCCAGAAGCCCTTGCATTATCCCACGCCCATTCTCTGGTTGGATAAAAGAGGGCAGCACTCCAGAGATAGGAGAAGTCTTTGCACTACATCAGGCTTGACATGGCTCTCTGTAGGAAGGGAAGTCACTTCTCTGGACTCAGAGTTAACTGCAACTGTCTGGAGACAACAGTTCTCTACAGGAAGAAGAATCTGTCCGAGAGATTTGAGTTGACACAGCAGATCTCCTCCCAGAGAGCGATTGGCAGCTTCTGGAGACAACAGCATGTTACATTCATATATGTGTATATTTTTGTTTGTGTATATTTAAATATGTGTTGGGAGACAGAAAGAGAGAGATGGAGAGAGAAAAAGAGAGAGAGAGAGACAGAGAGAAAGAGGCAGAGAGACAGACACAGAGACAGGAAGAGAGTATGCACTCAAATTTGAACAACAAAGAATTATTTAACAGAATTCAAATTCATGTCTTTCCTGTCTCCAAGCAAGTTATTCTTTTGCACTATACTTCACTATTTTTCACTAATTCAATGGATCAAATACCTTTACATTTCATTCATGCGATCTTATGATCTTATTCCATAAAATTTTCTTTCCCACTCTAAAGCACATTTCCATGCTAAACTACCTTTTTAAAATCAGTACTATAATACCATAGGACTTACTATATATCATGGGACTTCCTTTACAACACGTCACTGTAAAAGTCTTTGTTGCTTTTGTTGTTATTATTCAATACATTAAAGCAAAACTCCTTCACCCAGTGACAAATGGTTTCTCAAGAAATTTACCTGCTTGAGATATAAAGATGTTATTGAAGAGATAGACAAGGAAAAGATATTTAATTTGCAAGTGGTATGCACAGTCTAGAAAGAGTCATTGGAGAAAAATTACAGATCTAAAATTCAAGAAGATATCTAAACATTTTCACAAAAAATTCAAGTAGTAAGCTTCTATGCATGAAATTTAGCATGCAGGCCAAATGCAGAGGTGCTATGGAATAGAGGGAGAAAGCCAATATCAACCCCACCTCCCCTCCCGCAAAAAAAGCAAAAAAAAAAAAATTTTATATATATATATATATATATATATATATATATATATATATATATATATATAAAACAAAACTAAATTACTACAACTGCTACCGCATGACAACAAAGAAACCTCAACTAAGAGATTAGGAAGAGAGATATATTTTTCATCTAGAGTTTGATTATCTTTTTTTTTTTCTATTTGCACTCCTGATCTTAATAAGATCTGCGTTGCCTTCAGCTCAGGATATAAGCAGAAATATTCCAGTGTAAGTTATCACCATTCACCTTGGGAAAGAAAAGTCAGGAACTCCATTAGTGTTCTGTTCACTTAGCAAATGCAAAGTGGTCTCAATCACTGGTGGCAAAGGGTAGAATTTAGCTGAAAAATATAGAAATATTTTCTCAAAGTAATAGCCTTTTAATCCTTTTCACATCAACAGAACTGTATCACCAGTTGGGCTGTCCATCACCTATGGTATCATGTGTTGATCATCCATTGAAACCACATAAAAAGATCAGGTATTACTGAGTTTCTGTGACAAGCACTTAACTATACAAAATGTAATTTAGGCTATTATTATCTTAATACAAGCCTCCTCAGGACCTTTTATGGATATTTTCTTAGCATTTTTAAAAAGAACAACAAAATATAATAACAATAACTAACATTTATGTAGAATTTAAACATTTATGTTATATTTTACAATTGTTAGCTCATTTGTTCCTCAGAAACTCTGGAAGGTTTGTGCTAATATATATTTTTTTTCCATTTTGCAAGTGAGAAAATTGAGGCAGATGCAGGTTAGCTGGTTTTGCCCAAGATTACATAGTAAATGAATGTCTGATGTTGGATTTGAAGTAATTTCTTCTTGACTTTAGTTCCAGTGCTTTATTCACTGTGCATATAGCTACTTAGCTGCAGTAAGTATGTGTGGGATTACTTGCTATTGAAATTAGGTGAATGTGAAACTGAAAGCTATCTAATTATAATGCTCAAATTTGGCCCTGAGGAAGATGGGAGAAAATGCATTCACTTCCTTCATTAGTTAGATACATGCATATCCATTACTCTCAGTATCAGTGAATCTGATGATTAGTTTTACAGAACTGCTTTTATTCTTCATTTCTTTTTATTATATGTTACAAAGAATAACTCTCTGAGATTAGAGGAGAGGACATGTTTAGAAGTGAAGGTAACATAAAATCTCTATATATGAATATGCATTTTAAAAAATGAAAAATAAAAGCCTAGGTCAATGAAATGCAAAAGTAAATGTTTTCAATATGATTTGAAATTTGTGGTTCATGCAAAAAGTTTCTGAAATTTGATTCCTAAAGATACATGCAGAAATGTCAGCATTATTATTAATAATTGAACAGAATAGTTTCACATATACTGTTTTGTCCTAATTAGATGGACTGACAAAACAAGAAAAAATTCATTAAAGTATATTTAAAATATATTAGACTCAGTGGTCCCTTGATTCAATTTCAGTTTTAATTCTTGTGATCATATGATCTTTTGAAGAAAATACATTCAAGAAATAGAAAGCATAAAAATATAGAGTCTAGGGGAGAAAAATTTGTGTTAAGGTAAAAAAAAATGAAACTAGTTAAGAGTAAATTTTAAAAAATGGGAAAAATGTGAATATCCAATAGCTTATATTTATATAGCACTATAACTCTCAGAAGCACTTTATGTACACCATCTCATTTGATCTTCACAAAAGTTTTTTTTGAGATAAGTATTGTTTATATTGACATTCCCATATGTTGAGTAGAAACTGTGACTCACATGACTTAAAATGATTTGATGCTGTAAGTATAAAAAGCAGGATTTGAAGTCAGGTTTCTCCTGAGTAAAGACCCCACCATTCTTTCTGTTATAACTATGACTTCTCAATAACTTATGTGTGGAAAATAACTTCTGGAAGTTTTTTTTTTTTATGTCCACTATTTATGTCATTATTACAACATTAAGCATAGTGCATGTAATGCAGTATATGAACATGATTTCAAGATTTTTAGGAGAATAGACTTTTAAAATCCACTTTATGAGCTTACTAAATCTTTCCTTACCTTGCACTAGTGTGAAAAGAGAACTGAAACCTGGATTCCAGACATACATGAAGTGCTAATCCCTATAAGATTTCATTTATATGTGTGTGTGTGTGTGTGTGTATATATGTGTATATATATATATATATATATATATATATATATATATATATATATATATATATATATATATCTGGGCTTCAACTTTAAAAATCGGAATAATACTTATAGTTAGGTTTAATAGAAAGAGCTCCAAACTAAGGTTCATGAAACTAGGTTTTTATTTAAAATTCTTATATTTGCCTGGTCAGAGCATGCCTCTATACCTCATTTTCCATTTTATAAAATGGGTTAAATCATACTTCTCAAGGTTATTTTAAGGAAAATATCTTGTAAATACAATATTGTCAGCTTTTATTTTTTAATGTTATGATCTTTGTCTCCTTCCAAAAATTCTCAAGTCTAAGCTTATTA
The DNA here is from genome assembly GCF_048593235.1 of Sminthopsis crassicaudata. NCBI lineage: Eukaryota > Metazoa > Chordata > Mammalia > Dasyuromorphia > Dasyuridae > Sminthopsis > Sminthopsis crassicaudata. The sequence continues at coordinate 641,840,310 of NC_133617.1, forward strand.
GTTGTTGTTGTTGTTGTTGTTGTTGTTGTTTAAACATTAAAACAGGATGCATAATAATACATGATTGTTGGATTTAATTTTGTTTCTTAGGATGAATTTATTTGTATTTTTTAAATAGGCATATAATCTTTGCTTTGTAAACCTTTTGAAGAACCTATAGAATCTCTTGTAATTTCTGGATTTCCTCGTGGAGCTATTTTTGACTCTTAAGATAGTGACTTCTTATTTTGAGAGCTAAGTGTTACATGAAAATATAGTATTTTATAAAGCTATGTGGGTCTCTGATAATTTGTGGAAATTGTTTTTGTTTTTGTTGTTTTTTTTTTTTTTTTTTTTTTTTTTTTGCCAAATGAAGAAAACTAATACGTTTGCTTCACTGTGGTTATTATTTTCTTTCAGAACAATATGTCCTACTCTGAGGTCATATTGTGGTATGGAGGCGACAGCAAGTTAGCAAATCTAAAGATACTAAAGCTTAAGTTCTAGTTTCATTTTGAGAAAATGGATTTCAGCAGCACACTCTGAATACTTTCTGAGGAAGACATTAAGTTCAGAGAGATCCACCAGCAATAAACTAAGCAATTGGTGATTATTTTTTTTGGCCATATGGACCAAAAAAAAATATTTAAAAATAGTTCCAGTTTTATATAACCTCTTTAGCTTCTGCACATTTGAGGACAGAATAGTAAAGAAAAGGTGCCAGAGAATACTATTAATCACCCAAAGATTTTTTTAGAATATCTATAAATATTAATTTAATGATTAGTGACATTATTGTGATATCTTTGTCCAATGACCATTGATTTTACTTATTCACTTTACTCACTTTAAAAGACAAAGGAAGATTTAGCTAAATGGAAGGATGACTCCTAGCTTCTTCTTGCAAAGGCAAAAGAGGTATTGACAAAGTTCATTTTTTTTATGTTCAAATGCAATAAAAAGCATCCTTTTTATGGAATATACGATCATCTTGCTCACCTTGAGAAGCAGAAAAAATATGGGAGCCAATGGAAATGCCAGTTTGAAATATAAGCACAATATCCAATGTCCTACATAAGAAAGTATAAACAGCTCTGAAGAAAACAGGGATGAAAAAATAACTTTAGGAATTTGCTGGTATACATTGGCCACTAAAAGAATCAGAAAAAAGGTCTCTATATCACTGTGCAAATCCTCTATGGAGGATTTGTAATGGGAAATTATCTTGATACTGGGTTGAAAATAGTTAGGATCCAACATAATGGATTCAACTCCCTACTGATTCACAGCACAATTTTGAGGGCATATAAGGATCAATTTTCAACTTTTTTCAGAGTGGGGTGGGTATTAAATGTGTGAAATATTTTTTCTGACTTTATCCCAAAATGTTACCAGAAAAAAATCAGTAATTCCTGAATGATGTGTCTACTTTCACATCTCTATAAAATTTTTTTGGAGGCACCACAGGATAAAGCAAGAGGTAAGAAATGCAGGATTTTGACCAAGATATCTGGCAGACAATAATTGACTGAGAGAGATAGATACCATTGGATTTTTGTTGTTGTTTTGTTGTTGTTGTTTTACTCATAAAAACATTGGATTTAATAGATCAAAAGATTTCTGCTAAATATAGGCAAAATTATAAAAACTTCTTTGAAACAATGAATTACAAAAATAAATTTCTTCAATTATATTTTAATTGTTTATATAAGGGAAGGCATTGTACCAAAAAAAATGGATGTTTGTCAAAGGTATTTCTTGCTTTCATGGAGTATATAAAAGATCAAGTAGAAGTGTGGAGAATAATTCATCCAGATATATCTTATTATGGATAATATTAAAAATACACTGTTTTGGCTTTGTGTCTGCAACACTTAGCACAGTACCTAGCAACTAATAAGAATTTCATAAATGCATGTTGATTTATTGATCAAGATCTACAACATTGCAGAGCTTCCTTAATAATAATCCTAATCACTTAAAAGACCTTGGTTTAGCCTTTCACAAAAGAAAATCAAGTGATTGAATAATATCTATTGCCCAGCCTATAATAAATAGTTAGAGGAACAACTTATAAACCTGTTCCATCAATAAATGAACAAGCACTAAAAAATAACACTTTATGTCAGTGCTAAAAAGGAAGAAAAAAGTCAACTTTATTACCATTTAGAAAATTGTACAGTGCTCTTAATGACCCCAAGATTCTTCCTGGGAAAATAAAATCCTCATCTTTTCAACAATACTGTTTTGTTTTGCTCTTATAGTTAATGAATGGACTGCTCTATGAATTCACTGATATCCATTGACTATTAAAAGAATCAGAGAAAGCTCTCCATGTCATTGGGAAGATGCTCTGTGGATTATTTGTAATAGAATGTTATCTTGGTACTAGGTTGAAAGTATTCTTAGAATTCAACATAATGACTTCTACTTATTTATAGTTCACAAATAAAATTGTTATAATCTAGGCAAGAGATGATGAAGGACTTAACTAAAGACAGCTACAGAAATATAGGAAAAGAATTGAATGAGAGAAATATTATAGAAGTAACAAACTAAGAGATTGAATTTGCTGACTTTATATACAATGTGAATTTGATACCTTCCCTCTAATCTTCTCTGGTTGATTGTATCCTTGATCATCCCTCTCATCTTTAAATCTTCACTCTCTTTATATCAACTGGTTCCTTTTTAACTTCTTTCAAGCATACCCAAATCTTTCACAACCTGAGAAAACATTCTGTAGATTCTGCCTTTTTCTCAAACTAAAATCCTGTATCTTTCTTCCCTTTCAAAGTCAAACTTCTTCAAAAAAAGTACTCATTAACTCCATTTGCATCATTTCTCAACTCTTTCAAACCTGGTTTCTAACCACATTATTCAATTGGACATGCTTTCTTCAAGATTATCATTGAGCTCTTAGTTGTCAAATATGATTTTTTAAATCCAAATTCTTTTCTATTTCTTGTTAATTCTCATCAATTAAAACACAGTAGACAAAAAAAAAAAAACAACTCATAGATATTTCAGGGAAGGGAGGAATTACTATGAGGTAGAACAATTGATGATGGGATAAAAGTTGGACCTTGATATATATAGACAAGATTTTTATGAATGTGGAAGTTAAATGAAGTATTCCAGTTCAAGAGAATGGATGTTAGTGAGAGTTAGGAATGTATATGATGGGGAACAATTGAGATATTGAGAGATACAAGAACAAAAGTAGAAGGAAGCTTTGGAATTTACAAAAGAAGTATTGATGTAGGTGTTCTGCTACTGTAGGTTACAGTCCTTTGTATATCCTGAGTAATTGATAAATATTTGTATATTTTATTTTATTTGATTTTTAAACAGAAGAGTGACATTCTGAAATGATATTTCAGGAAGATTCATTTAATAAGAAGGAAAGAGAACAGCTAGGATGCTCTTGGAATCAATCCATATACTTTGTGATTCACCCACACCTGTTGATCCTGTAAGAGCATTAGCCAAGTTTCTATGCATTTTAAATATTAAAATACTGTTTATCTTCAGACAGAGACTTTTAAAATTATGCTTATTATTGATTTTAGAATATATATGTAAATTAATGTAGTACTAAGGTAATATGCATAAATGTATTAAGTACACATTTCTATACATGCATATATGTGTATGTATGTGTTTATATGTATACACATCTACATAGAGACATACATATGAATGAATTGGTATATTTATATAGTTTGTGTGTGTATGTGTGTAGTGTGTGTATAGATATAAATATACATTTTCAATAAGGCATCATGGTGGACTGGAAAAAAAAGAGCTGACCTCTCAGTATGAAACAAGGTTTAGGTCCTGCCTCTGGCATATATTCTGTGTGATACTAGATATTTAAACTCTCAGTGCTCAGGCATGTCCCTAGTGTAGACCAGTAAAGATTTTTTTCCCTCATTGATAGTAAAACACTAGCAAAATTATATGTATGGTCCAAAAAACACATGAAAGATAGACATTATGTGTAGTATAAAACCTTTGACCCATTTTGGGGGAAGGGATTTCTTCTCTCCTTCCTCCCCTTTCTCCCTCCCTAGCTTTTGACTTCATAGAGACTAGAAGACTAAATTCAACACTAAGGAGTAAAGTGATGGCCATGGCTTCTTATGTTTCCATCCTATATCCCCATGGCAAAAAATCTGTTAGCATTTAGGTTTTATTCATAGCTACAGTAGAGTTAGTCTGAAAGTGAACAGAGTCCTTTTTTTAGAAAGGTACTCACTATACAAAGAATTTCTTATATAGGTCAGCTATTCATTTCACACATAGAGAGAGACTTAAAATGAAAAAAAATAACTCTCATAAGGATAATTTTAACACATAGAATATGATGAATAACTCGTAATCCTTAATATCATATAAAGTTAACAATTAATACCTTAAAGCATGGAACACTATGAAACTTATGAACAAGAAATTAACTTTCACCTTTATACTATCTTCTTGCCTCACTACAGGTTCATATATTCTAGCAAGCAGGTACATGTTTTGGTCTCATTCTCTTCTAAATAGTTGTCTTAGAAATCATTACTTATTGGCAAATAGCACTACACCCAGAAATTCCTAGCCTCCACAAACTTACAAAGCTGGAAGACCTCATCAAAGAGTTCCTATATGATCATTTGGGATCAGGGAAGGAAACATATAGAAGAAGAGATATCCAGAAAAGTGAAGTCCAAACTGATACCTCTCTAGTTCAGTAGTGTCAAACATTACAGAGAGTTCCCTGAACCAGATTAAATGTGACTTGGAAATGTTTAGAATAAATAAATAAATAATAATATAACACAACATGGATATTGTTAATTTCTGTCAATAAATACAGATTTATCAGAAGTTGCAGAGATCCATTTTAATTTGAGTTTGACACTTTGTGTACATCAGTATAAATGTTCATCCACATGTGGAAGAGAATTATTTTCTTTGCAGGAGGTCAGAGGAAGTACTTGAAGAGTCCTGAAAAACTCAACAGGTAGCAAAAGAGAGAGCAAGCAGAAGTGGTCTAGACTTAAAAATTTTACTCAGTGGACATTTCCTTACACTTAATGGCTAACCTTCTTTGGTATGGTTCTCTATGGCAAGGACTAAGGGACAAATCAGGAGTTTCTTTTTACACATGTCTTTTAAAACAAGCGACCAAGGTACCCATGTCACTAGATATAAATTTGTCAGGGGATAGGCACAGGGCTCCAGGTCAGTTTCAAAGAGTTTCCCATACTACATATAACACTTAGAGGGGAAAAATAATATGATAAAGTTAATAGAGAGCCATAACCAGGGCCAGAAAATCCCATATTTAAATCTTACATATGATATGGGCGAAGCATTTAGCCACTCAATTCCTCAATCAGCTTTCTAAAATTATTGGTTGCAAAATAGTTGGCGACTTATATTGGAGAGGGGAAGGGAAGGACTTTCCTTACTAGGATTTCCAAAAACAAATGAAATCACCAGTCTGGATTCTAATCTGTATCTCTATCTACATCAATATTGATACCTTTTGCATCAACATACTCCCTCAAAACAGTCCTTGCAATGGACAGTTTGAGCTTATAGTTTACCCAAAGTCATACTATTAGCAAGTAATAGAACTAAGATTTTAGTCCAGTTGTCCTGACATTCCAGTCAATTCTCTTTCCAGTCTACTTTGCTTCCTCTCATAGTTGAGTATATAAATAATTACAATCTGATTTCTATCACTAAAAGTAGTACATACCTTAATTTAAACTGAACAGTGATATTCTCTTGGGGGCATAGAAAATAACTGATCTTAGGCAATTTTCAAAATCCTCCAAATTAAAAAGTGAATCTCATAATTATGCTTACAGCTGTTTTCAGAGTCTATTAGCAATATTTTCTGTTTTCTTAGTTCATTGTATTTCTTTTGAAGCTCTCAGCATTTAGATGAATTACCAAAAGAAATAGCTAAAAGAGTTTAGAAGAGAAAAACACTGAACCAGAAATCTTCAAAGAAAGAAAAAAAGCTATCAAATTTCCATAATTTGTGTTGCTGTGGAGATGAATTACCTTAATGCAAATGGGAATATGCCCCTGCCCAGAGTGTCTCCTTTGGGTGTTATGTAAGAGGCAATACCAACAAAAATGTGGAAAGAGTTCAGTGTGAACAGGAAAGCCAAGCAACATGGAGGCTAAGATCTCAAACTGAAAATGCCCTTAATTAGAATCTCTAAAATTTAGCCTCTACCCATGTATTGTACATATGAGGAAATTATGAGTCGAAATTATGTTAAATAATTGTGTTCAAGGTCACACAATAGGAAGTAAATAGTAGTAGAAGTTTGTATAAGACAAACTAAAATTGAAACATATCCCCACTAAATTAAAAAGGAATCCCAGAAGCCCATATATTGATTTTGAAAACCACAAGTTAGTCTTCTCTATGTAACATATGTCTATTTATTTTCTTAAACATTTCCCAATTACATTTTAATCTGGTTTGACAGCACTTTGGAAGGTCTTCAGGTATGATTTTGACAACTCTGATCTAAGAGACTTAATCATTCTTAGTTTTCTGCAATTCAAGCATCTTCTTCTATGTGAAGACTTTACTATTCCCATCAACTAAAAGTATCACTCCTTCCCTCTAGTTTTTGTTTTGTTTTGTTTAATAGTTAATATACTTACTTTGCATATATTTAAATGTATACAATAAAAGACAATTTTATCAAGGACACAGTCTGCTATTCCTTTTTTTTTCTTTTCTGTTGCTATCTATAGGAAGACCTAAAACATTTGAGGATCTTAATGAATTCTTCAAGAGTTGCCAAAGAAGAAGAAAGGAAGGATTAAAAAACTACAAGGAATAACAAACTTCAGTAAAATAACAAGTAGCTCCTGTCAAAATTAGGAATCTCTTCTTTGAAGGGGCTCCCAATAATCAATCCACTAAGTTAAAGTCAAATTTTGTCTGACCAGTGACTAGTTGTGTTGTGTTGCACATGTCACCTCCCCCCTCTGAGAACTCCTAATCTAAGAAATGACTTCAAGTAGTTATCCTGTGACATCAATTTCAGATCTGTCCTTTTATATTTTTGTCACCTCTATAAAGAGTTTAATCTGGCCATTAAGAGTGAATCTAATGCTTTATTAAGTAAGTGTAAATGACTTTTTAAAAAAAAATTGACAACTTTATTTCAATATTTTTGCTTCCTTTGTCATCCTATATGTTTTATTTTATTTTATTATATTTGTTTTATTATATTTATTTTATTTTATTTTATGATTTTAAAGCATTATTTTGATAATAATGTTTAAATAACAAAGTCCATATACAATACCACACTGCCAAAGGGATCTTTGTTAAGGAGTGCTGATGAATCTTTAACAATTAGGTCTCTTTAAAAAAGACATACTTTTAAATTTAATCTGAATTATTAACATTTTTCCATCACTTTCTAAAGTCCAGACAAACACCAAAACAATGAATCAATCTCTGATTCATAGCTTGTTTTTAATTAAATGTAAGTACAACTGAAAATTAATTGGCTCTTCAGAGCCAATTTAAACTGTTTCTGGCACATCCCTTGGCTAAATGACTAACAAAAAGAGTTGGGAACTCCTGATATAGAATCATCGTCCTCACTTGATAAAGGAGGAAATCGAGGCCCCCAAAATAAATTGTTGACCAAATCTACACACTGTCACTGGTAAGACATAATTACATAATAATCATAGCAATAATTAATGGCATTTTTATTACTCTTTAAAGTTTGCAAAGCACTTTAAATATTTTTTCTTATTTGACCTTCACAACCTCTCTTTGAGATAAGTAGTCAAATATTAGAATCCCCATTTTACCATTAAATAAACTAAAAATGAGAGGTAAAGTGACTTCCTTCAGGTCACCCAGTTAATAAGTATTAGACATACGATTTGAACTCAAGTGTTCAGGGTCCAGAGCTTAGGGCCAGAGCTGAGGCCATTTGTCAGTGATCCAGACTCTCTAGTTGTAACATTTGCCATAGTTCAAGGTAAAAATGAAATTAGGACAATGACATTTGCTGACCCCTGTCCCACTTTGATCTTCCCTTGAGCCCTTCAATTCCAAAGCACTGTGGCTTTCAAAGAAGTAGGCTAGATGGAACAAGGGGAGCTTTATTTCAACTACTGTAAATATATTTTCTGACCTCCCTTTACTCTTCCCTATATCTATTCTATGTTGGATGATCATTTGAAGTCATTTAAAGGCCTAAATGTGGACAAGGATACACAGGATCACAGAAGGGTTTGAGAAGACAGTGGATTAGAATCCCAAATAGAGCTATGAAATGATGCCTTCTACAATGCATGTTTGTAATAAAAATGGTTTCCAATTAAATGTGCCTTAATTGGACTTTCAACAAGGATACACAAGTTGCTGAAATAATGACATAATGACATAGATTGTACTATATATACTAAACATAATTCTTTCTTTATAGTAAAAAAAAAGGTTATTATAACTTGCTTTTGGAAAATCAGGCTGTCAAGAGAAGTCAGACTGAATGGCTGATAGAAATAAGGAAGTCTAATGCACAAGTTAATCAGGGAAGACAGAACAGTTATCCACTTTAAAGGACCAAAAAAAACCAAACAAACAAAAAAACAAAAACAAAAACAAAAAACAAAAAAAAACAAAAGAAAAATAAAGGAAAAAAGAAAGAACTGGACAGAAAGTGTGCATTTTCTTTAAACTTGTTTCACATGAAATTTCCATATTCATTCTTTCCACTAGGTCTTTTGTTTGAAAAGCATCATTTTAAACGTACTAAAAAAAAAAAAAAAAAAAAAAAAAAAAAAAAAAAAAAAAACCTTTCCCACATATCCCTATCCCATATACCTCTATCCTTTCTGAAGGTCTTCCAAAAATTTCTTAGATTCAAGGGTATCCTTGCAAGTATGTAACAACCAACTCTCTGGGGGAAAATGACATATTAAGTTCTTTTAAACAACAATATAACAATACATTTCTGATAGCCTAGGTATAAATGCTCACATTAAATATTTAAGAGTCAGTGTTTGGGGTCTGAACTGGTCACATACTTTAAAACATAAAGCTTCTATAAAACTTTGATTTTCTTAAAGTGGGGAGGTAGAATGGGTATTCACTTCATCAGTGCTATACATCTTCTACCCCTTTTGCAAATGGTATTTTTCAAACAGGTGATAAATTTCCCCATTCTGTGATAAGCAAAGCTTCTGATGAATTTTGGTGGTGGTGGTGGGAGGGTTGTTTGTTTATTTTTCTAAACATTCAGGTTGATCTAAAGTTAGCAGACACTGAAACGTATGAATACAGGGGCAGAGGGAGGCATATTAACTCTTTTCATCTTAAGAAGACCTTTGGGAACTTGTATTACCTCAGTGTATTTTCCACAGGATTATGAAAGTAGAGTTGGAAGGAATCTATGAGATAACCTAGCCCAATTTCTTTTACATTTGGTGAAACGAAGGCACAGAGAGATTGTAGCTTGCCTAGTTACTGAGATAGAAGTAACAGAGGTGGAATCATAACCTAACTTTTCCAACTCCAGTTGATTTTTCTGCTTTAATATAATGATTTGTTGAAGTGGTTCGATTCCACACTTCAAAATGGCCTAGAAAATAAATAAGAAAAATAGGGAAAAATAAATGATAGTTGGAAGTAGGGAAGGAAAAATCCTTCCTGTGAAATCTCCCATGAATGAATTCTACTGCCTCAATCCATGACAGTAAATTTGGATATTGATATCTGTAGCCCTGAAAGAACACACACACACACACACACACACACACACACACACACACACACTCAGCTAGTGGAGCAAGATCTACTACTGTATCATTTCACTGAGCAAATGCAAGCAGACACTTCCTAATATAAAGGCACCATTTTTAATTGCCTCTGTGCCATACATCAAAAAACATTTTCTAATAACAAATTTAGCATTCTTCTGAGGCTCCCACTCAGTTTAATATCTCCATATTATTTGTAGTTTACCACTCAGCTAGTTTTTCAAAAGGTTTGCCTAGGGCAATTAGCAATCAAGTGAAAAGAGATGATCTGTACCACATCTCAAATAGCAGGTTAACACTATATAAATTTGTCTGTTGCTACATAATGATTATTTTTGAGTACTTAACAAAACCCTGTAACTGAAACCCTTCACAATGGCTCAGTGGGCTCACCAACAAATCCTGCTGTACTTCTAAGGCATATTCCCAAAACCATTTGAAAAGAATGGATAGAAAACTATCAGTGACATGTTTCCATATGTAAGTATATGAATTTAAAATGCAAAAGCTTAAATGCAGCAAGATATTTGCATAAGAACGGTATGTTCATGGATATAAATTTATCTCTGACTACTGTAGATTCTCCATTGGATCTATGATGTTAGAGACCTCATATGGACTTGTTTCTTTAAACATCAGAGACAAATGACCATATAAGATGGATAGAGTTGGCAGAAAGTAGAAAAAAGTATTTTAAAAGAAAAATGTCATGGTAGGTGTTTTAAGATTCTATATGGCTAGGTAATACATAAAGATGAGAAAAATATTTGAGAATCACCTATATCAAATGAAAAATGAGCCAATAAGAGTTGATGAGACCATCAAAGAAGATACCCCAGGCAGAGAGGAGAAAAGGGTGAGAGTGAAGATAGGAACTATTCTATTAGTGGCGATTTGTGTGATGTGGCTCCTGCCACATTTTATTTCACCTTGTGGGCATTTTCTTATCCACCTTTCACCATTCTGAACTTTTTTTCTGATTATGGAGCTGTAATAAAATCAATACCACTTTGACTACTAGAAAAATCACGTTGATTCATTCTTTTATGATTCTGTTCATCATTTGTGTAATTTTGCAAAACAAAATCATCTTTCCTCTGCTCCTCAATATGTTTTATTTCCTCCACTGGGATGTAATGGTCTTGAAGGCAGAGAATAGCTTTGTTTTGTACCTGTGTCTCCAACATTTAGTATTATTTGGTAGTTAAATATTTACTAACAGCTTTTAAGCTTTATACCTATACAATTGCATCTATAGAATTGTGGACATTTTTGTAGTACTTTAAGGCAAGTGCCACTATGATATACATTTTAAAAATGATAAAACAGGTTGGCAGAAGTTACATAATCTGCCCAGGATCACATAGAAAATAAGTATCTAAGAAGGATATGGAGTTAGTCCTTATTGATTCCAAATTGGTGCTTCATTCATTAGGTTATTTAGATAATATATACCATGTATATAAGTAGAGGAGGTGAAAAGTAGATGATAATTCGCTATCTTTGCAGACAGGAATACTTAGATTTAAGTCCTCTTTCTGACACATACATGTAAATTATACATCATGGGATCTATGACTACATGGGACAACAGTGACCATTTAATTTTACAGTTGAGGAAACCACAGCTAGGGGATACTAAATGATTTGGCTATATTCATGTATATTCATAAGCATCTATATTCATAAGCATGAAATTTGACTTTAAAACCAAGTCCCTAATATTTAATTACTCAGTGTCCTATGTAACTATCTTAGATTATACATGAAAACATAAACACACACATAAATATGTACATATTCATGCAAAAAAGGTACTATATATGTATCGTATAATATATATATTTATATATATGTGTGTGAATATACTTGTTTGTGCATATATGTGTATACAATAGATTGTGTAACATGTGCATATACACATATGTACACATACATAAAGTGCCCAGAAATTATATAACACACATACATCTTAATATGTGACTATATAAACATCTACCTATCTCCTATTTTTAAGGGGATATTGTCTTTAGTGTGTTGACACACTTTCTGTTCAACCAAGTGAGCTTACACATTGTCTGCCTTTATTCCTCAGAAGATTGACAGCTCCCTCTGCTGTTTCCCATAGTAAGAGGCTCAGAAAAGGCTCACTCTTTCCTTCCCATGATATTGGATGCTCACAGTTTTTCAATTAATGACCATCGAGCTGGCATGCTTTCAAACACGAGCTGACTTTCAGCTGCTGGATGGCACCGCTAGGACACCTGCTCTGAAGATGGATTCACTTCAAAAAAGAGTTTGGTACTTCTATTAAAGCAAAGCATGTGAATCACACTCTTACTTTGAAGCTTTCTATTTCTGTGTGTATCCGTCTGGTCTGTTTACAACAGATGCAGCCTTATGAAAGCAGTCCTGCTTGGCCAAAAAAAAAAAAAAAAAGTGACTTCAAATTTCTGATTTTTTTTTCACTTTTGAAGGTTTTTTAAATGCATGAAACACATTGGAATCAATGTTTACAGCCTTCAATCATGTCATATGAACAAACTCATTTTCCAAAATTATATGAATTCTCATGGAAGTATTTTCATATCTTCTGAACAATATGATATATGGTTAATTAAACCTATATTTTATTCCAGTCAGTATTCCTCATCTGAAATGATTCCATGGGGGTAATGATTATAAGTTCTAGATATTAGGCCCCAGAGCTATGAGTTGATAGTTATAAAGTTCACTTGTATAACCATAAAAATGCTTCCGATGAAACCCAGCATGGGTTATGTGATATGAAAAATACCCTAACTTTTTTTTTTTGTATCTTTCAACCACCCTCTCTTGCCTAGCAGTGGACCATCTTCTGAGTATTTAGAGGAGATGACTCTTGCTTTTCCCATCCTTTGATCTTTCATGATGATACATCATTTCTAGTCCTCCTGCAAAGTCAAAAAATGAGGTCTATCAACCAATGAGACCTGTATTTTACTTTACCACTTCTGAGTGTCTGGTATTAAGCCCTGGAGAAATGAGGCATATCAGATCATGAGAAAGGTCAACATTCCATTCATTGGAGTCTTGTTCCTTTAATATATGGTTAATGCCCCAAACCTCTGCTTCAGTATTTTTTACTTGCAGATTGGATAATTTTAAAAACCTATGCCAATGTTTCTGTGACTACAAAAAGCAAGATGCATGGTAGGGAGGGAAGTGACATCTTTTTCATGTAGAATTTTCCAAAATCATTCTTCACCTCTTTTCTCTGTCTCTACAATAAGAAAGATTTTTTATGGAGCAGAAGAAAAATGTTTTTATTATATAGGAGACTCAAAAATTTGAGCTTAGGATACATTTCACCATCTATTTCTTTAGCTAGCATATGTGGCAGCATAATTATCCACTCAAGTAGATAAATTACATAAAAATATACAAATGAACCATATTATGGATTTTCTTTTAATGAATCAGTACCAAATGCAAATTAAACATAAAAAAAATAAAAATAGACTGTCCTAGCACCTATTCTTGGGAATGTCGCTCTTCCTTATGAAAGGAACAAGAAACTTAGTCATATATACAGATTCTTCATTTTTCATTAAACTTCATTGCATTTCAAAGAGATTTGATCAAGAAGAAATTATTTTGAACATGTTACTTTTCTATATCAAAATAATTTGAATTCATGGCTAAATTTTATAATAGTCAATTTTAAAAGTAATATTTAAAATATTTTATTGCTGTAAGTTTATTTATTTTTAATACAGATTGCTTTATAAATCATGCTGGGAGAGGAAAATCAGAGCAAAAGGGAAAAACCATGGGAGAGAGAAAAAAAAACAAACAGAAAAAGGAAGTGAATATAGCATGTGCTGATTTACATTAATTCTCCTTAGTTCTTTTTCTGGATATGGCTCATTTGGACATTTCTGTCCAATGTCCATTGAGATTGCTTTGCATCACTGAACCACTGAGAAGAACCAAGCTTTTCATAGTTGGTCATCACATATTCTTTCTGTTATTGTGTACAGTGTATTCCTGGTTCCACTTCTTTGACTTAGCATCAACTAATGTAAATATTTCCAGACCTTTCTATAATCAGCTTGATCATTCTTTATTAAACAATAATATTCCATTACCTTAATGTACCACAACTTGTTCAGCCATTCCCCAATTAGTAGGCATCCACTCCTTTTCCACACCTTTGCCAGCACAAAAATAACTGCTACAAACATTTTGTACAAGTAGGTCCTTTTCCCTCCTTTATTATGCCCTTGTAATATAGACCCAGTAATGACACTGCAGAGTCAAAATGTAACTACAGTTTGAAAGCCTTTTTGTCATACTTCTAGAATGCTCTCCAGAATGGTTGGATCATTTCATAATTCCATCAAAAGTGCATTTGTGTCCCAGTTTTTCAACATCTCCAAGATTCATCATTATCTTTTCCTGTCATGCTCACCATTATGAGGCAGTATAGCAGAGATTTTTAATTTGTATTTTTCTATTCAATAAAGATTTAGAGCATTTTTTCATATTATTAGAGATGGCTTTAATTTCATCATCTGATAATTGTCTATTCATAGCCTTTGATCATTTATTAATTGAGAAATGACTAGTATTCTTGTAAATATGATGCAGTTCTTTATATGTTTTTAAAATGAGACCTTTATTAGAAATACTGGCTGTAAAATTTTTTCCCAACTTTCTACTACCCTTTTCATCTTGATTCTGTTGGTTTTATTTGTGCAAAACCTTTTTAATTTAGTGTAATCAAAGTTGTCCATTTTGCCTTTCATAACGTTCTCCACTTCTTCTTTGGTCATAAAGTCCTCCCTTCCCCAAAGATTTGATAAGTAAATCATTCATTTTTCTCCTAATTTGTTTATGATATAATTCTTTATACTCAAATCATGTATCCATTTTGACTTTATTTTAGTATGGGGTGTGAGATGTAGGTCTAGGCTGAGTTTCTGACATATAGTTTCCTGTTTTCCCAGCAATTTTTTCAAATAGTGAGTTCTTATTCCAGAAGCTGAAGTTTGGTGGTTTATTGAATATTAGATTGCTGTAGGCCTTGATTATTGCATTGTGTATATCTAATCTACTCTATAGATCCAACACTTTGTATATTAGTACCAAATGGTTATGATGACTGCTCCTTTTATGTTTGGTACTACTAATCCATCATATTTTATATTTTTCTTTAATTCCCATTAAATATTATTGAGCTTTTCTTCTTCCAGATGAATTTTGTTATTATTTTTTCTAGTTCTATAAAATAATGTTTTGGCATGTTGATTACTATGGCACTAAACAAGTTGACCAATTTAGACAGAATTGTCAGTTTTATTATATTAGTTTGTCCTAGCCATAAATAATTGATATGTTTCAAATTGTTTAGATATGATTTTATTTGTATGAGAAATGTTTTGTAATTGTGTTCACATAGTTCTTGGGTTTGACTTGACAGGTAGCCCCTATTAGTCTACAGTAATTTTAAATGGAATTTCTCTTTCTGTCTCTTCCTGACAGGTTTGTCAGTAATATATAGAATGCTAATGATTTGTGTGGGTTTATTTTATATACTGCAACTTTGCTTAAGTTGTGAATTATTTCCAATAGGTTATTGAATGATTTCCTAGAATTCTTTACGAATATTATCCTATCATCTGGAAAGAGTGATAATTTTATTTCCTCATTGCTAATTCTATTTTTTTTTTCTTTTCTTATTGCTAAAGCCAACATTTCTAGCACAATGTTGAATGATAGTGATGATAATGAGCATTCTTGTTTTACCCTTGATTTTACTGGGTTTATATCCAGCTTCTCTCCATTATAAATAATTCTTGCTGTGGGTTTTAGATAGATATTGTTCATTATTTTAAGGAATGCTCCCTTTTTTCCCTATGCTCTCTAGTGTTTTTAATAAGAATGGGTGCTGTAATTTTGTCAAAAGCTTTTTTCTACCCAGCAGTGTTACTATTGGTCTTATATTACAAAGAGATCTTAAAGAAGGGAAAAGGACCTGTATGTGCAAGAATGTTTGTGGCAGCTCTCTTTGTAGTGGCCAGAAACTGGAAACTATGTGGATGCCCATCAATTGGAGAATGGCTAAATAAACTGTGGTATATGAATATTATGGAATATTATTGCTCTGTAAGAAATGACCAACAGGATGATTTCAGAAAGGCCTGGAGAGACTTACATGAACTGATGCTGAGTGAAATGAGCAACACAAAGAGATCATCATATGCTTCAACAGCAATACTATATGATAATCAATTCTGATAGATATGGCCATCTTCAACAATGAGATGAACCAAATAAATTCCAATAGAGTAGTAATAAACTGAACCAGCTACACCCAGCAAAAGAACTCTGGGAGATAACTATGAACTACTATATAGATTTCCCAATCACTCTATTTTTGTCCACCTGCATTTTTGATTTCCTTCACAGGCTAATTATATACTATTTCAAAGTTCGATTCTTTTTGTACAGTAAAACAACTGTTTGGACATGTACACATATATTGTATTTAATTTATACTTTAAAATATTTAACATGTATTGGTCAACCTTCCATCTGGGAGGGGGGAAAGAGAGGAAAAATTGGAACAAAAGACTTCACAATTGTCAATGCTGTAAAATTACCCATGCATATATCTGGTAAATAAAAACTACAATTAATTTTTAAAAAAAGCTTTTTCTGTATCTATTGAGATAATCATATAATTTCTGATGGTTTTATTATTGATAAGGTTGATTATGGGAATAGTTTTCCTGATATTGAACAGCCCTGCATTCCTGGTCATAGTGCATTATCCTGCTGATAAGTTGCTGTAACCTCTTTGTTGATATCCTATTTAAATTTTTTGAATCTATATTCATTAAGGAGAGTGGTCTGTAATTTTTTTTTTCTGTTTTGGCCCTTCCTGCTTTAGGTATCAGAGCCATATTTGTGTCACAGAAGGAATTTGGAAGTACTGCTTCTTTACCCATTTTTTTCAAAATTTTTACATAGTATTGGAAGAAATTGGTCTTTAATTGTTTGGTAGAATTCACTTGTAAATCTATCTGGTCCTAGAGATGTTTTCTTAGGGAGTTCATTAATAGCTTGATCAGATTCTTTTTCTAAAATAGGACTATTTAAGTAATGTATTTCCTCTTCTGTTAAGCTGGGCAATTTATATTTCTGTAAATATTCATACATTTAAGTTAGATTGTCAGACTTTTTGTCACAGAGTTGGTTCTAAAATAGCTGCTAATTATTGGTTTAATTTCTTTAGTAAGTTCACCCCTTTCCTTTTTAAAACTGGTGATTTTTTTTTCTTTTTATGATC
Organism: Sminthopsis crassicaudata; assembly: GCF_048593235.1. Taxonomy (NCBI): domain Eukaryota; kingdom Metazoa; phylum Chordata; class Mammalia; order Dasyuromorphia; family Dasyuridae; genus Sminthopsis; species Sminthopsis crassicaudata. Next base: position 641,857,438 of record NC_133617.1, read on the forward strand.
AAATTAAACAAAGGTTTATGTATTTTGTTCGTTTTTTTCCATAAAAACAACTTTTAGTTTAATAAGTTCTATAGTTGTCTTAGTTTCTGTTTTCAAAATTTCTAATTTGGTATTTATTTGGGGGTTTTAATTTGTTCTTTTTCTAGGTTGTTTTAGTTGCATGCCTAATTCATTTATCTCCTCTTTCTTTTTTTTTTTTTTATTTATGTTGCTATTTAGAGATATGAAATTTTCTTTAAGAAGTGTTTTAGCTGCATCCCATAGGCTTTGTTATTTGTCTCTTCATTGTCATTTTCTTGGATGAAATAATGAATTGTTTCTATCATTTATTGTTTGACCCAGTCATTCTTTGAATATTAATTTCCAATTGGTTTTTAGTCTATCTTTTTATTGAATATATTTATTCTATTGGATATAATTTTTATTGCATTTTGGTTTGAAAAAGCAGCATTTACTATTTCTGACATTTTGCATTTGATTGTGAGGTTTATATACTCTAACACATGTTCAATGTTTGTGAGGTTACTATGTACAACCAAGAAAAAAGTTGTTTTCCTTTCTATCTCTATTCAACGTTCTCCCAAGCTCTATCATATCTATGTTTTCTAGGATCCTCCCTAGTTTCTTTCTTGTTTATTGTGTGCTTAGGTTTATCTGATTCTCAAAGCAGAAGGTTGAGTTCCCCAAATTGTTTTGCTGTCTATTTCTTCTTGTAGGTGGCTTAAGAGTTTCTCTAAGAATTTAGTTGCTCTATTACTTGCTGTATACATGTTTATTATGGTTACTACTTCATTATTTATGATACCCTTTATCAAGATTACCTTCCCTCCTTATCTCTTTTTATAAGATCTATTTTTATTTTTGTTTTCTCTAAGATCAGAATTGCCACCCCAGCTTTATTTACTTCAGGCCAAGCATAATAAATTATTTTCTAGCCCTTACTCTGTATGTAGCTATCTGTGTTAAATGTGTTTCTTATAAACAACATATTGTTATCTACTTTGCTATTAGTTTCTATTTTATGGGAGGATTCATCCCATTCACATTAACAATGATGATTAGTCATTCTGGTTTTTACCTCCATCCTATTTTCTCCCCTGTATATACCTTTGTCCTCTCTTTCCACCCTGACCTCATTCTTGTGTTATTTTTTTAACCACCCCACCTTATACTTTATCTCCTATTATACTTCCCCCTTCTATTACTAGTGTTTTTAACTCACCCCACTCATACTACCTTACCTCTTTTCACTCCCCCCTTCTTTTTGTTTTTTTAACCCACTTACCTACTACTTTATTTTCTGTCAACTTTCCCCCCCACCTTATTTAACTTTTCCCTTAGTGTTTTTGCCTTCCCTTCTATCCGGTACCTCCCTTCTTTTCCTCTTTTCTCCTCCTACTTCTTTATTAGGTTAGATAAGTTTCTATACCCAACTGAATGATTAAGTTATTTATTCTTAAAGCCGAAACGGATGAGATCAAGCTTCAGACAATGCTCCATCCCCTCTCTTCTTTCCCTGGATTGAAATAAGTCTTTTGGCCTTCTTCATGTCCCATTATATTTCCCCTTTCCTCTTTTTTCTAGAACAGGCCTTTTCCCACCTTTTAATGTTTTTTTTTTTTTTTTTTTTTTTGTCTTCACGTCAGGCAACATTCACAACCACACCTTCAGTCCATGTGATGCCACCCTCTCTCTGCTCCAGTAACAGATACTGTTTTCTGGAGTAAATATAAAAATTAATGTTACCTCTAGAGCACATAAAATATTCTTGACATATATATATATATATATATATATATATATATATATATATATATATAAAATGAAGACCAATATTCTCATTTCCACTAAAGTCAACAGAGGACTATATCTGCTTCCAATAAATCTAAGGATTTACTATATAAAGAAATAAAAAGGGAGATTAAATTTCAAGAAAGATTTTCTTCCAAGTGAAACCTATTAAACCTAGGGCAGGCAACTTAAGAGATAGTGTTTATTGTGTCCAGATGAAGTCAATTCCATGAAACAATGTAAAGTGTAACACTGCTTATTTTCGCAATGGTTTCAGTTCTCTAAGGGGGGAAAATGAAGAGCCATGGAAAAATGTCCTCATTGAAAGCCTTGAATATTGTGATAGATACCTAGATATCCAATTGTGAATAAATTAAATAGAACATTATGAACTAAGTAGAAAAATGGGATGAATCTTTGTTAGGGAGAGAAAGTGCTTCATATATGTGTGTGTGTGTGTGTATGTGTGTGACAGAGAAAGAGTGAGACAGAAAGAAATAGAGACAGACAGACAGACAGAAAACACAAGGTGATGGTTGTTTTCTTACTATTGTTTTTAATATCCATTTTTAATATATTTATTTTGCAATAATTGTGTCAACTGACTAATTTTTAAAAGTAAATGAATTGTGATTGTGAGCTATATTTTTACTCATGAAGAACTATATAAAACTTTGAACCTGGAATAGAAATCTCCTGGGAAATCAAAAACTTGAATGTGGGTTGTCAAGGGAAATCCCCTAGAGAGGATATTAAATATAAATGTAAAGGGTCCACTGACATAATATTCTATGAAAAATGGAAATTTTGGAAATATCATACTGATATAAGACAAATGTGAATGAATAATCCCCTGAAGTAAAACAGAATGTTTATTTATTCAAGGAGAATAATGTGATTCTTTCCAGTTTGTCATGGACCAATATGGTATTTCTTTTTCTTTATCCAGACAAGGCATAAAAATCAGAAACCATAATCTGATCAAAAACTGTTTTCATGGAGTAAATGACAGTGTCAAGCTACATAAAGACTACAACAGTCAAGAATAATAGGTTAAAACTGTCCCCTTTTGCTTGGGATTTAGTCTCAGATCAATATAAGAATACTTCATTTTCTCCAAAGCCTGTTCAGGTGCCAAATACTATGGGAAAACTTTTATAATATCCCAGTTGTTAATGTCATCTCCCTCTTCAAATTATCTTCTACTTGTTTATTATCTGTTTGCATATTGTACTCTACAATAATTTTTAAGGTCCTTGAAGAAAAAAAAAATTAATTGTCATTTATCCCTAGCATATGCTATGCATATTGTATATGTTTAAACTATTTGTTCAATGTATTTGTATTTAAATCTCATAATATAAAATCATATTAACACTATGATAAAGTTATAACAGTTAAAATGTAATAGAAATTAATCATATATTTAGGTTGAAAGAAAATGTTACCAATATAGCATGAGGCCAGATAACAATTTAATTATTAACAACATAAGGGTTTTAATAAACTTCAAATTCAATGAGTTGACATTGTGTGTAAGAGCCACAATAGATAATAGTTTCTATTAAAAGAAGCTAGTATCTAAGAAGGTAAATGCTGTTCTCTATACTGGTCAAATTAGTCTTGAGATTTACTACTTACTTACTTTTATTATTGTTATTATTATTATTAGTTTGAAGATTTGCAATAAATAAGCTCTACTACAACTTAGAAAGGATACTGATGAGCTAGAAGACATTAGAGGAAGGCAGTCACAATAAAGTCAGACTTTGAATTCATGCAATATGAAGTTTGGTTAAATGGCACTGAGCATGGCTAAGAGAAAAACATTAATTAATTATTTTTACAGCACCTTTTAAATGCCAAGCATTGTACTAAGTGTTATACAATTATTATCTCAGAAGATTCTTATGAAGTAGTTGGTAGTATTATTTCCATTTTATAGATGGATTAACTGAGACAAACAGAAGTTAAAAAATTGCCTAGAGACACATGGCTATGACAGATCTAAACTCAAGTCTTTTGGATTCCAGTCCAGTACTCTATCGACTGCACAACCTAGCTATCTCATCTAAGTGGAGCCTAAAAGCTCTTTTCATGTATGTGAAAGGATATCCCTAAGAAGAATTAGACTCAATTTCCTTGTCCTTAAAAGGAAAAACTTGGAATATTTGATGGATACAAGCACATTTTAACTCAATATAAAGAAAAAAAAATATATTGATTAGAACTACAGAAAAATATAATGTACAGAATCTAAATATAATGAATTCATCCTCACTGTAGATCTTCATGCTGAGGATACATAACTTATTGTTTAGCATTAATTAGGGCATTGAAATATAGGTATGGATTAGACTGATAGTTCCTACTATGAGACTGTGATTTTGTTTGGAATATAGTCTTTCTCCTTCCCTAGAAATCTGACTGATCTAGTTCATTCCTTCTCTAATCTGCTGCAACATTACAGCTCATGCCATCTCATGCTTTTACAGTATTCACCAGAGCATTGTCCAAAGCTACTTAGTGTAGCAGCTGAACTGTGATAGGTCATTCGAATATTTTCTTGTCAGGTTTTCTCTCTCTGGTATATAACTCCCAACTTGCTATGTAGAGATCCAATAACTCCATATTTCCATTTCAACCATGGACCTCTACAATCAAATCAGTATATGACAGATATGTTCCTTCTACTTCCCTTGATGGTAGAAAAAAATAAGCTTTCTTTTCAGCTATGACTTCCTTTAAATAGTTTTGCTATAGAACCAAATGCTAAGCATGTTGAAAATGCACTGTCCAACTCTGGATATCATTATTTTTGAAAGCTATTGGGAATGAGGTTAAATCTAAACATGATTTATTATTTTGTTTGTTTTTCTGCTTTTCTCTTTAGTCAATCAGAAGTATTATAGTAGATTCATCTGTCTGTCAATATAGAAACATCAAGGCATATATCATATAATTTATTATTATTATTATTAGTGAAAATTCAAGTTTATATATGTTAAAATTTATAAAGAAATTTTCTCATATCAACCCTGTGAAGTAGGTAGAATAAGTATTAATTTCTATTTTCAAATGAAGAAACTTAAAGCCCAGAATTGTTCCAAAATGTGGGACTGATATCTTGGGCTTCCAATTGGATGCTCTCTCCAAGATCATTGTTCATTTATTGCACTATTCTGTTTCAGGATAATTCATGCTTTTAGCACAGTCTTTTTACTGTCATTGTTGAAAGACTTACTAAAGAGAATATGTATAATTTTTTTTTTTGCATGGCTTACATTGGGGAGGGTGAGTAGTAACTTCCCTCTCTCAGATCTCAAATATGATTTTATTTTCTACTTTTCTAAAGCACCTATCATGTAATACTGAATATTATAGTTATTTGTGTTTGACCCCCTTCTAATAGGGAACAAGATACTTTGTAAAAAGTAGGTCATTTGTAGATGTTTGTTAAACTAATATATGACTTATTAACAAAAAGGAAATTATCCATTTCTTAAAGAAATATAGTTAAAAGCAGCCTTAATGGAAATGCTATTTATTTGGTTTTACAGATTTCCCTAAATGATATAATCTATTAACCTAAGGACAGCAAATTTATCCCTATCAATACTTTCAATTAGTGGGTTTTTTGCAGATGTTAAAAAAACTATTAATTAACTGTTATTATTGCTTCATTCCCTCAAAGAACAATTAGCAACATTGCTATGCAGCAAGAGTTGTTAGTTTCATGAAATATTACCTTCCATACAAAGCTTTGTCAGGCAATGTCAATACACCAATGAATTTGGACAGTCGCTCACATATGCGCCTCCATTGGTGGTAGCACATAAATTGTCTTTTCCAATTCCATGTTTTTGCAGAAACTACACAGATATAACTTTAGAGAATGAGCTCAAGCTGTGTTCTGGCTCATTACAGAACTAGCTCCTGATCCAATTAAAATGACATGTTACATTTCCAAAGAAGCTGATCAGAAATGGTGTCAGAACTGTCTAGTCTAACTACTGCTTCCTAGATCATGGTTTTCCGATTTTAATTGATAATGTAATGAATGCTCAATGTATTAATTTATAGTAGAATTCACTTTTCATATTTGTATCAGTGTTATCAAAAGACTAAGATGTCTATTTCCTTTTTTTCTTTAAAAAAATTGAAACATATGCACATTCCTGTCTTCAAATTTCATACCACTTGACTAAGGTACCTGCATAGATTTTATGTCATGTCTCCTGGGTTCTCAATGACATGTTTACATTGGCCTAAGAAAGACAAACACTGCTACCTCCTCAAAATTTCCATCAGGGATATATAACTACAGCTAAAATCAAATTGATCATGGATGTAATAGAGCTATGGATGTGGGATTAGGAAGATCAAAATTCAAGTCTCATTAAAGAGTACTAGCTTTGTAATACTGAGCAAGTCTTAATCTCTCTGAGTCTATGCAATTTTGCAGCTGAAAGATGAGGAAAATAATAGCATCTCATTCTACTTTTCTGGTAAGGAGCCAATGAGACTACATATATATATATATATATATATATATATATATATATATACATATATATATATACACACATATATATATAACACTTTGAAATCTTAAAGTGCTATATAAATATATAATGATGAATGTGCACCTGTACCAATTATCTTTCCTCTTGTCTCATCTCCCTTCTCTCATCTTTTTTCTACCAAAAAAATTTGCCATTCTGTTCCCTGAAGGAGAGATATTATGATTCTTTCCATTCACTATGCTTGAGTTATGTTTAACCTTCCTTGTTAGAAAGTATCATTCTACTTTATGTTGTATTAGTCACATGTTTCACCGTTTAACACAACCAGTAGAGCATTTTAAAATCCCTGACCAAACTGCTTCTCTGGAGAAGGTCTTTTAAGCTCTAGCATGAAATGCATGGAATGAACTTCCTACTCCTTTAATATAGGCACTGGCATAATGTAATTTTAAGACCAAATTTGTGAGTCTTATCTGGAAAAAACCTTATTGGTGTAAAAAGCACTAAAAACTGCTTTTGCTCATGTGAATTTATTATATTGGAAGGAAAAATCTTCCCTAAATAATTGGTAAGGAAATGGGTCATGCTAAAAAGTTAAAATAAATAAATAAGCATTATCTAACTTCTATATTTCTGACACCTTAAACCACACCCCCAAAAAGAAGAAGAAGAAGAAAAGATGTTCTGCCTCCCAGGGGAAAAAAAATCTACAAATAAGTAACAAAGAGTAACATTACCTAAATTGCAAGAGTCATCTACTAGTTAATTAGACTTTTATTTTTAAGTAGTCATTCTTAGAATCTGTGTTCTTAATTGTATGCATGGAGAAGCATTTCTACTTTTGGTGTTTGTCTAATTGACTCTTGCTCTATTATTTTCCTTATGTCTCTGTCATTTATTTCTATTCCATATCAAAATTCTACTATACGTTAAGGTGAGGCAAAGTAGCTCACTAAATCCACACTTAACAAAATCTGGAAATCTCTCATTTGTATCTGATTCAGTTGTACTTGTTTTGTAAAATAGATCAAAGCTTAAAAGTACATATACATATAATCATGCCAACACTTCACAGATTTTTATTACCATAAACATATTAGGAATTTCACTAGATTTTGAACCACAATTAGAGAAAAGATGTAGAAATAGGGGCAACTGATCTGGTATGCCAAAAGTGTTAGGGGTTTTTTTCTTAAATTTTCTTCTCACATAAGAACCCAAACTCAAATAAGATGATACTTTATATAGTTTAAACCTACTTGCTACCTTTTAAAATGTAACATCTTTATCATTAGAATTTGTGCTGTGTTTAGAAGGCTTCTACATTTTTTTTGTGCTTCAAGGATTAGAAAAGAAAAGAGAAGTTGGGAAGAGGAAAGTTTTCTCCATTATCCATAATTTATTTGATTAATTTAAAATGTAGAAATGTTTTTCTTTTTGTTGTTGTTGTTGCCTTTGTGCATAATTATCCAATTTGCTGAATTACCTACTTTTTCATATAATAGGAAAGCTGTGTTTAAATTCTCTTTTCCCTTATTCCTCCCTGTCATGGTATTATTCCGGAAAATGCACTGTTAGCAGTTATTAATAAAAGAGAGCTAAACAGAGTTTTTTTTTTTTGAAGGATCCATGATTTCATCACTATAAGGGCTTCTTACATTAAAATAGATTGCAATAACTTTGAGTTTTCATACCTAAATTTAGCCATTTTTCTCTAGCTTGATACCATATTTTAGGATAAAACAAAGTAATTAATTACATCCTATTTCACTACTATTGTGAGAATTCAGAGGGATTCAATTCGGTTCATATTTATTAAAGGCATATTACATGTAAGTTCTGGACCATTGAAAAATAAACTTTAAAAGAAAAAAAAAAACTGATTCTGGCCTTAAGGAGCTTTTAGTTAAAAGGAAGAGGGGGAAAGAATCATTAATCTGAGGACATGATGAAAGCATAAATCTTAGAATTGTTAATCAAGAGAGAAAACAAGGTGGAAGGAATTTGATCTTTCATGGAGCTAATTACAGAGCTGGGGGATGGATGACAAGGTTTTAAACTAACTGCAGGAAAAAAAAAAAACTGCTTCTTTTAATGAGCTTCAAATGAGTCACTTGAGTAAATCAGAAATGAAGAAATGCCCAGGATGGAGAATGACAAGCTAGTCTTCAGGGTTACCTTTAAAGCTAGTCTTCAGGGTTACTTTTAAAGCCCATTCATTAATTCTTGGAGAAAAATTTGCAACATTTTAGATACATAAAGGACACACTGAACTAGAAATGAATTTGGAAGAAGGAAAAGTCAGTGATTGAACTGAAAAACGATTTGTGGAGTTGAAAGAATGCACGCAAGGAGAAAGGAAGACATTGAAAACAGGCCAGAAAGCTTTGGGGTCAATTAGGCAGAAAGCGAGCAAAACAAATTCTGTATTTCTGAATCTTCCAGCATTGTAAATCCCAAGATAGAAATCCTATCTCCTTTCTTTCCTTTGGTCTTCTTATAGAAGCCTTAAATCTTTCTCTGGAAGCATAGGAGATGTTTACTTGTCATTGTTTTATGTATTTCCTTTGTCTTTGTAAACAGTGATAACCACAATCCTTTAGTAGTCTAGATGTATTTATTTAGTGAAAACATAGTCGGGAGGAGGTAGTTGAGGAAGGAGCATCCTCAGAGAAGAGAGAGATCTAAAAGTTGTGTCAGATGGTTTGCCAGAATACTGTGTGGCTGGGGATTTGGAGCTAAATAAAGTAAAAGAAAATAAAATACAAACAAACAAACCAAACCAAACAAACAAACAGAAAAAAAAAAGAGAATAATAATCATTTAATATAACTTCCCAAAGCAGAGTAACATTTATACTGGGAAACCTGTCTAGGCAATCGTAAACAGACAGAGAAAATTTATTAAAGAACTCTAGTTAATACTCCATTGTAGCACTATTACCAAGATAATCTAAAATGCACCTTCAATTTTGATAGAATAGATTTCAAAGGTATAATAAAAAGAATAGGTGAAATCATGACCTAAACTTTGACAAAGTTACAGAGAAAGTTAAGTCATGAAAAATGGGAACCTTTCAAGAATAAAATAACCAATACTCAAAGGGAGGGGATTTTAATCTATCAAAAGGAAAACAGAATTGTCCAAATAGACCGAGTTATCTATATGGAGAACTTGTTGATAAAATTAGTTTAAAAAGTAAATATCTGGGGAAGCTAGGTGGTGCAGTAAATAGAGCACCAGCCCTGAAATCAGGAGGACCTGAGTTCAAATGTTATCTCAGACACTTAACACTTCCTTGCTGTGTGACTTTGGGGTGGTCACTTAACCCCAATTGCCTCAGCCAAAACAAAAAATAATTTTAGTAATAAAGTCTGGAGGAAGAGGAAAAAGAAGATATATCTCACAACTAGTTGAGATTGACAAAGAATTTGAAAAACAACAAAAAAGATTGTTTGGATATTGAGTACTTTTAGATTTATGAGGAAAGAAGATTAAAGAATGAACTAGATTGGAAAAGGCTATAAAGGGCTAGAACTGAGCAGATGTACTTAACCTAGATGCAAGGTAACCTAGCATTTAGGGCTAATTACCAATTGGACAATTCTCTATTAACATGTTCAGAGGATGGCTCTATTCAACTCTATGCTGGCTTGATCTGTGGGTGTGGTGAGAGAAGGGAGGAGAGATCAGCTAGTGGAATAGGAGGAGGAGGATCATTCTTTGGTGGTGGAGAGAGAAGAAGGAGGGTGGAAATTCCTATATCTAATCCCCTGATGGTGACCCCATAAGACCAAGAATAAAGACTTTTGCTTATCCTGATTCTGGCTGCTACTAAGATATCCAGGCTCTCGACTAAAGGTAAATAATGAGTAAGAGAAGGGGGAAAATAAATCACTCATTTTTAGTTAATTTCTGTCTCTACTTCATATCTTTCCTAAGAATAATACTATTTAGACTAGGAGAGACTGAACAAAAATGCAAGTTTGATACCACAAATCAGAAACATAGTTAAGAAAGTGCCTACATATTGTTCATGTATTCAAGTCTCTGGTCCTTCATTCAAAGGTACTTGAAGAAGTGGAAAATGGGATTACTGGTTGTTGAAACAGATACAATGATTTTTGCAGTTCTGTAGAGATGAAGAGAGGCTCAAAGTACTAACATAAAAATAAATTCTGTCCTAGTTTTTACAATTGAGAAAACAACAGAAAGTTCAAACTTTAAGCCAGTGAGTACCAGTTCTGTTCATAGGGAGGAAATAATCTAGAATATATTGTTTAAAAGGATGCTTAGTGAAGCAAAAAAGAAAGTTATGATCTGAGGTAGTCAAGAGAGGTTAATAAGGAACAGATCATGATAGATTAATCTCATGTCCTTTGTTTAAATGAAATTATGGGTTGGTAAATTAGGAGAACTTTCCCTAGCTTAAATTTTGGGGAGTATTTTTTTTAAATCATATCATACCTGTGTCCAAGACAGATAGATGTTGGCTATATGATAAGGCAACTGGTTGGAATTAAACTTTTTGAATGGCTAGATTCCTAAATATTATAATTAATGGTTCAATTTCAGTTTGAAAGAACATGTTAGTGGAGGCCCTTAGGAATTTGTTGTTGCCCCAGTGCAGTTCAAAAATTATATTAATGATTCAGATGAAGAAATACATACCACACATATTTTTGTTATGCAAAGCTGAAAAATACAGTTTAATTACAGAGTGACAGTCAATATTGTCTTTCATAAAACATCTATGTTCATATAATTTTACTTTAGCACAGTCCATATTTAATCATTTTCTCACAAAAGTAGCAAGATCAACTTTGGTCAAATATTTCCTTTTTTATAGACTAATGTTTTTCAATTCTAAAAAAAAAATTAAAGATTTGAGTTTTAAATTTTATACCATCTTCTCTTCCTTTCCCTTTCTCTGAGACAGTAAGCAATAAAATATAAGTTATAGATGTGTAATTATATAAAACATTTCCATATTATTCATTTTTATAAGAAGACTACAATAGAAAAAAAATGAAAGAAAGTAAAAGTAGCATGTTTCAGTTGTGTTCAATCAACATCAGTTCCCCCCCTCAGGCAAAGAATATGCTTCATTATTAGTCCTTTGGTATTATCTTGGATAATCGCATTGATGAATAGTTGAGTCATGTACAGGTTTTCAGTGAACAATATTGCTTTTAGTGTATACAGCATTCTCCTGGTTCTGTTCACTTCACTATTCATCAGTTTATGTAAATCTTTCTGATTTTCTGAAATCATCCTGCTTTTCATTTGTTATAGCACCATAATAGTCCATTACAATAAAAAAAAAAAAAAAAAAACAAAAAAAAAAACAACACAGCTTGTTTTCCCATACCTTAATTGAAAGTCAGCCCTTTTATTTCAATTCTTATCTACCACTACCACTCCCCCCCCCCAAAAAAAAAGGAAAGGAAAGGAAAGAAAAGAAAAGGAAATGGAAAAAGAAAAGAATACCAGTTATAAATAAATTATAGTATATGAATTTTATGTAATATTATTGTTCTATAAGAAATGATCAGCAGGATGATTTCAGAGAAGCCTGAAGAGACTTACATGAATTAATGCTAAGGGAAGTGAATAGAATCAAAACAACATTATACATAGCAAAAACAAAATTATGTGATGATTTATTCTGATGGATTTAGCTCTTTTCAACAAGGAGGTGATTGAGGCCAATTCTAATGGACTTGTAATGAAGAGAGCCATCTCTATTCAGAAAGAAGACTGAGGACTGAATCATGATCACAACATAGTATTTGCACCTTTTTTTTTTTTTTGCTTGCTTTTCTTTGGCTCTTATCACTTTTTTCTTTTTTGATCTGATGTTTCTTGTGCAGCATGATAAATATGGAAATATGTATTGCACATATTTAACATATATTGGATTGCTTGCTTTATAGGGGAGGAGTAGGTGGAAGGAGGGAGAAAAACAGAACACAGTGTTTAGTAGAAGTGAATGTTGAAAACTCTTTGCATGTATTTTGAAAATTAAAAAACATTTAAAAATTTTTAAATGAACCCAATCTATTTCATTGACCCACCACTTTATTTCTTAACCAGTATCAGCTTGATTTGATAATTATCCCTTATAATACAATATGAAATCGGGTATGGCTACATCACCTACTTTAGCCTTTTTTAAATTGATTTCCTTAATATCCTTGGTCTTTTAGTCTTCCGAATAAATTTTGTAATTATTTTTTCTAACTCCACAAAACATTTTTTGTTAACATTATGGGTATTACAATGAATACATTAATTGGGTAGAATTAACATAATTATTAATTATATATAATAATATTATCAATAATTAAATTAATTATAATTAATATAAATAATAATATAATATACTTAGTTCAACATAGGTATGAGGAATTAATACTTTCCATTTTTTGGATCTGATTCAGTTTTGTGAAAAGTGTTTAATGGTTGTGTTTTCTCTAATTTCTGGGTTTGTAGATTTGCAGGTAGATTCCCAAATTGTTTATATTATCTGTAGTTATTTTAGATGAGTTTTCTCTATCAACACTTTGTTATTGGGCTTTGTTGGTAATATACAGAAATGCTAATGATTTATGTAAATTTATTTTGCATCCTGCAAATTTCTTAAAGTTGTTAATAATGTCAAGTATTTTTTTAATTTATTGTCTAGAATTTTCTAAATATAACATCTTATCATCTCATTGTTTTGCTTCCTCATTGCCTATTCTAATTTCTTTAATTTATTTTTCATCTCTTTTTACTATAGCTAATATATCTTCTATAATATTAGGTAGTAGAGCTATTAATGGGTATCATTGCTTCACCCTTTATTTTTTGGAAAGACTTCTAGCTTATCCCCATTATAAATAATGGTTGCTAATGGTTTTAACTAAATATTGCTTATCATTTTAAGGTAAGCTCTATTTATTCCTATATTCTCTAATTGCTATTCTTCTTCTTGTTTTTTTTAATATAAAATTGTGCTATATTTTGTTATAGACTATTTTTGCATATGTTGAAATAATCATATAATTTTTTTGGTGGTTTTGTGATTGATATGGTCAATTATGTTGATAGTTTCTGCAATATTGAACCAGGTTGATATTCCTGGTATAAATCCCACTTGATCATAGTGTATGATCCTTGTGATATATCGCTTCATTAATATCTTTAATAACATATTTGCATTAATACTCATTAGGGAATTTGGTCCCTATATATGTTTTCTCTATTTAGGATTGAATCATTTAGTTGGGTTATTGTTGAATTATATTGGATTGTGGATTATAAATTGGATTATTTATTTTGTTTCTTTTTCTGTTTAATCTGGGTAATTTGTATTTTTTTACATTCATTTATTCAATTTAACAGAAAATTGGGCAAAATAGCTCCTAAAATTATCTTAATCTCCTCTTCCTTGATGGTAAATCCACCTCTTCCAACCCATCCTTAATGTCTTTCTTTTCTTTTTGTGAGATTTATCTAATTTATTCAAGTAAGTCTTCAAAAATTTAGATCCTGTTCCATTTGGTATATATTTATGTTTGGTATTGATGTGACTTCATTGTCTATGATATCTTTCAGGAAGGTACAATCTCATTTATCTTTTAAAATTATATCCACTTTTGCTTTTGATTTGTCTGAGATCATGATTGCTACCTTTTAGTTGCTTCAGCTGAAGTAAAATACAACTCCTTTTGTTTACCATGTGGGTATCTCTCTGCTTAGAATGTGTATTCCCATCCATATTTACTTTCTTATATTGTAAGATTTCTATATCCAACTAATTATATGTATGCTATTCTCTTTTGAATCAACTTTGATGAGAGTAAGGTTTAAGCTTTGCCCCCATCTGCCCCTCCCATGTCCAATCTTCCTCTCCATTATAATTGCTGTTTCATGACTCTTTTATATAGTATAATTTATCCTGTCCAATTCCCCCTCCCCCACTCCTTTCCATGCAATTTTATTTTTCACCACTTTTTTTTTTGGGGGGGAATGGTATCAAATTGTCAAATGTAATGTCTGGGCTAGCTTTCTGGAGGACCTCTGGATGGCCTTGGTCTCAGCAGGATAGTCAGGAACAGAGTCTAGAGTTTTTATTCTTGAGTCTCAAATTTAAGGTACAGTTAGAGCACACTCATTCTTACACTCTCTTCACTCCAACCTTCACAGTCTGTTTCCTTCAGTCTGTGTCTGTCAAAGTCTGACCCAGTCTGACTCAGTCCCCAGTTCTCTCAGCCCTTAAATACCTGATTGTAATTACATCATTACAGCATACTCAATATAAGCCAACTGTAGAACTATTACATCACCATGCTAAGTAAGTACTAAGTATATGTAAACTAAAGACCCATTATTTCATCAATTCTGCTGAGTAAACATGTATTTTCTACATGTATTCATTTTTAATTGTTCTTACAATAATAGAGTTTTATTTATTGATATTTATTGAATTCCTGTTTCTTTTTTTTTTTTTCTTTTTTTTTTTTTTTTACTTTTTCTTGTTTTTCTTAAATCCTGTATTTGGAGTTCATTTTTTTTTATTCAATTATGATCTTTTAAATAGAAGTACTTGAAAGTCTTCTGTTGCATTGAATATCATTTTCCCCCTAAAACATTATATTCAATTTTGCTAGATGTGTGATTCTTGTTTATAATTCTAAATCCTTTGTCTTCTGATATATCTTATTCCAAATCTTTTTTTTTTTTAATGTGGAAGCTATGGTAGTTGAATTGTTTCTTTTTGACTGCTTGCAATACTTTCTTTTTTGACCCAGGAGTTCTGGAATTTTATTAGGATATTCCTGGGAATTTTCATTGTGGGATCTCTTTCATATGAAGACTGGTGGATTTTCTCAATTTTTTAATTTGTCCTCTTTTTTTTTTTTTTTTTTTGCTAATTTCTTGAAAGATGTTGTCCAAGGTTTTTATTTTTTTATTTTGTTTTGTTTTGTTTTTAATCATGGATTTCAGGTAGTCCAATAATTCTTATATTTGTTCTCTTGAATCTATTTTCTTTTTTTTTTCTTTTTTTTTCTTATAGCTTTTTCTTTACAAGATATATGCATGGGCAATTTTACATCATTAACAATTGCCAAGCCTTTTGTTCCAATTTTTCCCCTCCCTTCACTTCCTCCCCCAGATGGCAATTTGACCAATCCATGTTACATATGTTAAAGTATAAATTACATACAATATATGTATACATGTCCATACATTTATTTGGCTAGACAAAAAGAATCAGACTTTAAAACAGTGTACAATTAGCCTGTGAAGGAAATAAAAAATGCAGGCAGAAAAAAATAGGGGGGCTGGGAATTCTATTTATATGGATATAGAAATCTTACAATATAAGAAAGTAAATATGGATGGGGATAGTGAGAAAGAGAGGGAGAATTGATAAAAGGGAAAGGAGGTGATCAGAAGTAAAATATTTGTGAGGAGAGAAAAGATGGGAATAAATGAAAGGGGGAATAAACAAGGAAAAATATAACATGGAAGAATATAGACAGTTGGTTATTATAACTATAAATGTAAATGGGATGAAGTCATTCATAAGATGGAAGCAACAGAATGGATTAAAAACCACAATCCTAAAATATATTGTTCCTACTCATCTCCCAGAGTTCTTTCACTGGGTATAACTAGTTCAGTTCATTACTGCTCTATTGGAACTGATTTGGTTCATCTCATTGTTGAAGATGGCCACATCCATCAGAATTGATCATCATATAGTATTGTTGTTGAAGTTTATAATGATATCTTGGTCTTGCTCATTTCATTCAGCATCAGTTCATGTAAGTCTCTCCAGTCCTTTCTGAAATCATCCTGTTGGTCATTTCTTACAGAACAATAATATTCCATAATATTCATATCCACAATTTATTCAGCCATTCTCCAATTGATGGGCATACACTCATTTTCCAATTTCTGGCCACTAAAAAGAGGGTTGCTGCAAACATTGAATCTATTTTCTAAGACAGTTGTTTTTGCAATGAGGTATTTCACATTTTATTCTATTAAAAAATCTTTTGTTTTTATTATATATTGATGTTTCATAGACTCAATGGCTTCTGCTTGCCCAATTCTAATTTTTAAGGAATTATTTTCTTCAGTGAGCTTTTGTATTTCCTTTTCTATTTGGTCAATTCCATTTTTTTTTTCTTTGAAGCTTCATATACAAGCCATTTTGACACTATTTTCCTCTTCTCAGTTTATGCCTTGATCCTCCACACCACCACAATTTTTATAATCAAATTCTTTTTTTTTTTTTTTTTGCTTGCTTGCTCATTTTTTCTGTAATTTTTGTGTCTTATTGTTTTTATGAGAGAGTTAAACACTGGTTCAGAACTGTCCTAAATTTTTTGTGCTGGGGCTTATTGCTGGCTTTCACTGGGCATAAAAGGCTTAGCTATAAAGGATAGAATACTCTTCTGACTTGTACTGGAAATCTGGAATCCCTTATATGGGGATTAACTACTAGCCTGCTACTGGTGGGGGCCTTGTTCCTAGGTTACTATAGTAACAGAATCTTAACGTTATTGCCAGGTGTCTATAGAAATAGGGCCTCTCTGCTGGCAGACCCTTGAATAGTCATTTTATTGTTGCTCTACCAGTGGGGTGGAACCTTGCTTCTGGGTGACTATGGATAGACCCAAAAAGTGTGTCCTCAATACTTAGTATCCCCAAGGTGGGACTTTACTATTGGTCAGAAATGGGGTTGACACCTTGCTTGTTGCTAGTATTGGGGTCTGTTCACTTGCCTTTGGGGCTGCTGGTTTGCAGGAGGGTTCACCCTCACTGGTGGATTGCTCCAGTTGTGGAGCGTTGCTGCAGTTCCTCTATATGAAACTGAATACTGATGCTTCTCTTGGACCTTGTTCCCTTTCCATCAGTTAGACAGACCTTTTCTGCCTGAGTGGCAGGCTGCTTCCTTGTTCCTGGATCAATTCTGACATGTTTTTCTATTTGTTTGGAGGGAGATTTGGGTTCTTTCCTTAACCCATTATCTTGGCACCAAAATTCCCCAAATATTTTTTAAGATCCAGAAAAAATATGAAATTCCTCAATTTGGTTAAGTAGTTTAACTGAAAATAATAATAAAAAAAATACAAAGCAAATAAACTCCATTCATTTAACCAGAAACATTCAGTTCCTATTATGTATAAGGTACTGTCTTTAAGTATTGGCTATGTAAAGATAAAAATTAAACAGGTCAAACATACATGCAAGGACTTCACATTCTACTGAAAAGACTAAACTTATAAATAAATAATATTATTTTGTAAAAAGATAAGTAATCTTGTATCTATAGGAACTGACTCATTTTTTGATCTCACTGTTCAAACCATTAACCATGTTTTTGTCTTACTCATTTTCCAATTGCTTATATTTTCACCTATAAATTCAGAAATATGTTCTCCATTCCCATCATCTAGGATAATAATAAAAGTAATAAAGTTAAATAAAAATGATTAAAACTGGGCCAAGTCTGAAATTAAAATTATATACTGTTAATTACCTAACACATTGACAATGCTTCATTAAAAGTTGTTCCATGGATACATATAACCCTTGTAAATATTGCTCATGATCAGTCTAACACCTAAATATTCAGACATTAAAGGCTGAATTTTCTCAGCAAAGTAGTTCAAGCCTGGTATATGTAAAGACATTGAAATGAACATTTCATTGGACCTTTCCAGAGAAATAGAGAAAAGTGAATGTTACCCAATGTAAAAATCACAATTGACCTCTGAAACATTCCAGTTTCTTCTATCTATCAGTCATGCAGTCTAGATGATGCCAATAATTACTATAGATTTATCTAGTCTACATAATGTCTTCAGTTTGCCTACCCTGTGACTCTTCTTTTTGATATGGTATTTTTTGAAACTTATTTATTTTTTATTTTATTTTATTAATTTTATAATTATACATTTTTGACAGTATATATGCATGAGTAATTTTTAGAACATTATCCCTTGTATTCATTTTTCCAGATTTTCCCCTCCCTCCCCTAGATGATAGGCAATCTCATACATTTTACATATGTTACAGTATAACCTAAATATAATATATATGTGTAAATCCAATTTTCTTGTTGCATGTTAACTATTGGATTCCGAAGGTATAAGTAACCTGGGCAGATAGACAGTGCTAATATTTTATATTCAATTCCGAGTGTTCCTTCTCTGGGTGTAGTTGTTTCTGTCCATGATTGATCAGCTGGAAATGAGTTGGATCTTCTTTATGTTGAAGATATCCACTTCCATAAGAATACATCTTCATACAGTATTGTTTTTGAAGTTTATAGTGATCTTT
Source organism: Sminthopsis crassicaudata (assembly GCF_048593235.1). NCBI lineage: Eukaryota > Metazoa > Chordata > Mammalia > Dasyuromorphia > Dasyuridae > Sminthopsis > Sminthopsis crassicaudata. Next base: position 641,876,100 of record NC_133617.1, read on the forward strand.
TGGTCCTGCTCATTTCACTCAGCATCAGATATGCAAGCCTTTCCGAAGTCATCCTGCTGGTCATTTCTTACAGAGCAATAATATTCCATAGCTTTCATATACCATAATTTACCCAACCATTCTCCAATTGAGGGATATCCATTCATCTTCCAGTTTCTAGCCACTACGAAAAGAGCTGCTACAAACATTTTGGCACACACAGGTCCCTTTCCGCTTTTTAGTATTTCTTTGGGATATAGACCCAGTAGTAGCACTGCTGGGTCAAAGGGTATACACAGTTTGATAACTTTTTGGGACTAGTTCCAAATTACTCTCCAGAATGGCTGGATTCTTTCACAGCTCCACCAACAAAGTGTTAGTGTCCCAGTTTTCCCACATCCCCGCCAACATTCATTATTATTTGTTCCTGTCATCTTAGCCAATCTGACAGGTGTGTAGTGATATCTCAGAGTTGCCTTAATTTGCATTTCTCTGATCAGTAGTGATTTGGAACACTCTTTCATATGAGTGAATATATTCAATTTAATTATCTGAGAATTGTCTGTTCATATCCTTTGACCATTTATCAATTGGAGAATGGTTTGATTTCTTATAAATTAGGATAAATTAGGATCAATTCTCTATATATTTTGGAAATGAGACCTTTATCAGAACCTTTAACTATAAAAATATTTTCCCAATTTGTTACTTCCCTTCTAATCTTGTTTGAATTAGTATTGTTTGTACAGAAACTTTTAAGTTTGATGTAATCAAAATCTTCTATTTTGTGATCAATAATGTTCTCTAGTTCTTCTCTAGTCATAAATTCCTTCGTCCTCCACAGGTCTGAGAGGTAGACTATCCACTGTTCCTCTAATCTATTTATGATCTCATTCTTTATGCCTAAATTGTGGACCTATTTTGATCTTTTCTTGGTATATGGTGTTAAGTGTGGATCCATATCTAATTTCTGCCATACTAATTTCCAGTTTTCCCAACAGTTTTTTTCAAATAATGTATTTTTATCCCTAATGTTGGTATCTTTGGGTTTATCAAGTACTAGATTGCTATAGTTGTACCCTTTTTTATCCTTTATACCTAATCTGTTACACTGATCAACCAGTCTATTTCTTAGCCAATACGAAATGGTTTTGGTGACTGCTGCTATATAATATAGTTTTAGATCAGGTATACCTAGACCACTTCATCTGACTTTTTTTTCATTAATTCCCTTGAAATTCTCGATCTTTTATTCTTCCATATGAATTTTGTTGTTATTTTTTTCTAGGTCATTAAAATAGTTTCTTGGGAGTCTGATTGGTATAGCACTGAATAAATAGATTAGTTTAGGAGTATTGTCATCTTTATTATATTTCCTCAGCCTATCCAAGAACACTGAATGTCTTTCCAATTATTTAAATCTGACTTTATTTTTGTGGCAAGTGTTTTGTAATTTTTCTGGTAATTTTTCTCATATAATTCCTGACTATTCTTTGGTAGATGGATTCCCAAATATTTTATCTCTTGCTGTTGCATTTTGTTGGTGATATATAAAAATGCTGAGGATTTGTGTGGATTTATTTTGTATCCAGCAACTTTGCTAAAGTTGTGAATTTTTTCTAATAACTTTTTATTAGAATCTCTGGGGTGTTCTAAGTATACCATCATATCATCTGCAAAGAGGGACAGTTTGATTTCCTCATTACCTACTCTTATTCTTTAATCTCTTTCTCGACTCTTATTGCCAAGGCTAGCATTTCTAATACAATATTGAATAGTAATGGTGACAGTTGGCAAACTTGTTGCACTCCTGATCTTACTGGGAAAGGTTCCAGTTTATCTCCATTACATATTATGCTTACTGACGGTTGTAAATATATGTTCCTGATTATTCTAAGGAATAGTCCATTTATTCCTATACTCTCAAGCGTTTTTAGTAAGAATGGGTGTTGGATTTTATCAAATGCTTTTTCTGAATCTAATGAGATGATCATATGGTTTTTTATTAATTTGATTATTAATATGGCCAATTGTACTAATATTTTTCCTAATATTAAACCAGCCCTACATTCCTGGTATAAATCTTACTTGATCATAGTGTATTATCCTGGGGATGATTTTCTGAAGTATTTTTGCTAATATCTTATTTAAGATTTTAGCATCAATTTTCATTAAGGAATTTTTTCAAATAGTATACATAACATTGGGGCTAGTTGTTCTCTAAATGTTTGGTAGAATTCACATGTACATCCATTTGGTCCTGGATATTTTTTCCAGGGGAATTGATTAATAGCTTGTTCTATTTCTTTTTTTTTTTTTCTGAAATGGGACTATTTAATCAATTTATCTCCTCCTCTATTAATCTAGGAAGCCTATATTTTTGGAGGAAGTCATCCATTTCACTTAAGTTATCAAATTTATTGGCATAAAGTTGGGCAAAGTAACTCCTTATTATTTCTCTAATTTCCTCTTCAGTGGTGGAAAGATCCCCTTTTTCATTTGTAAGACTAACAATTTGAATTTCCTCTTTCCTTTTTCTGATCAGATTTACCAAAGGTTTATCTATTTTATTCCCCTTTTCATAAAATTAACTCTTAGTTTTATTTATTAATTCAATAGTTTTTTTTTTTTACTTTCAATATTATTGATTTCGTTTTTTAATTTTAATATTTCAAGTTTGATTTTTGGTTGAGGGTTTTTAATTTGGTCTTTTTCTAGCTTTTTAAGTTACAGGCCCAATTAATTAATCTTCTCTTTCTCTATTTTGTTCTATTTGTTTGTTTTTACCTTTTTCTGTTTCTCTTCAGTCTTGTGGATGTAGATCAAATTTTTTTGTTTAAGTCTGGTTTTTTTCTTAGAAACAAATGAAATTCCTCTGTTTCATTAAATGACCATCTTCTTCAATGGAAGAAAATGCTAAATTTAGCTGGGTAGTTTATTCTTGGTTGCTATCCTTGGTCTTTTGCCCTTTGGAATGTCAGGTTCCATGTCCTTAGATCTTTTAATGTGGAGGCAGCCAGATCTTGAGTGACCCTTATTGTGGCCCCTTGATATTTGAATTGCTTTTTTTCTAGCTGCTTGCAATATTTTTTTCTTTTGTTTGGTAGTTCTACAGCTTAGCCACAATGTTCCATGGACTTCTTTTTTTAGGTTCTTTTTCAGAAGGTATTCAATGAATTCTTTCAATGCCTATTTTCCCTTCTGTTTCTATTATCTCTGTACATTTCTCTTTGATGATTTCCTGTAAAATAGAATCTAGGCTCTTTTTTTTGTCATAGTTTTCGGGAAGTCCAATGATCCTCAAATTATCTTTCCTAGATCTATTTTCCAGGTCTATAGATTTTCCCAGTAAGTATTTGACGTTATTCTCCAGCTTTTCTTTTTTCTTTTTCTTTTTTTTTTTTTTTTAACTGATTCTTGGGTTCTCAATGAATCATTCATTTCTATTTGTTCCATCCTGAATTTTAATGAGTTATTTTCTTCCTTCACATTTTTAGTTCTTTTTTTATATACCCAATTGAGTTTTTAAATGAATTATTTTGCTCTATTGAATTTTTTTCCATTTCCCTAATTTTTTTAGATAGTTAATTTGATTTTTCCAATTCAGAAATTCTACTTTCCTGTGATTTTATTTTATTTTATTTTTTTAATTTATTTATTTATATATATATATTTTTATAATATTATCCCTTGTATTCATTTTTCCAAATTATCCCCCCTCCCTCTATTCCCTCCCCCCGATGACAGGCAATCCCATACATTTTACATGTGTTACAATATAGTCTAGGTACAATACATGTGTGTGAATATCATTTTCTTGTTGCACAATAAACATTAGAATCCGAAGGTACATGCAACCTGGGCAGACAGATATTAGTGCTAACAATTTACATTCACTTCCCAGTGTTTCTTCTCTGGGTGTAGCTACCTCTGTCCATCATTGATCAACTGGAAGTGAGTTGTATCTTCTTTATGTTGAAGATTTCCACCTCCATCAGAATACATCCTCATACAGTATTGTTGTTGAAGTGTACAGTGATCTTCTGGTTCTGCTCATTTCACTCAGCATCAGTTGATTTAAGTCCCTCCAGGCCTCTCTGTATTCCTCCTGCTGGTCATTTCTTATAGAGCAATAATATTCCATAACCTTCATATACCACAATTTACCCAACCATTCTCCAACTGATGGACATCCATTCATCTTCCAGTTTCTAGCTACAACAAAAAGAGCTGCCACAAATATTTTGGCACATATATGTCTCTTTCCGCTCTTTAGTATTTCTTTGGGATATAATCCCAGTAGTAGCGCTGCTGGGTCAAAGGGTATGCACAGTTTGATAACTTTTTGGGCATAATTCCAGATTGCTCTCCAGAATGGCTGGATTCTTTCACAACTCCACCAGCAATGCATTAGTGTCCCAATTTCCCCACATCCCCTCCAACATTTATCATTATTTGTTCCTGTCATCTTAGCCAATCTGATAGGTGTGTAGTGGTATCTCAGAGTGGTCTTAATTTGCATTTCTCTGATCAGTAGTGATTTGGAACACTCTTTCATGTGAGTGGATATAGTTTCAATTTCTTCCTCTGAGAATTGTCTGTTCATATCCTTTGACCATTTATCAATTGGAGAATGGTCCGGTTTCTTATAAATTAGGGTCAGTTCTCTATATATTTAGGAAATGAGACCTTTGTCGGAACCTTTGTTTTTAAAAATATTTTCCCAATTTGTTACTTCCCTTCTAATCTTGTTTGCATTAGTATTATTTGTACAGAAACTTTTTAGTTTGATGTAATCAAAATCTTCTATTTTGTGATCAATAATGATCTCTAGTTCTCCTCTGGTCATAAATTCCTTCCTCTTCCACAAGTCTGAGAGGTAGATTATCCTCTGTTCCTCTAATCTATTTATTATCTCCCTCTTTATGCCTAAATCATGGATCCATTTTGATCTTATCTTGGTATATGGTGTTGGGTGTGGATCCATATCTAATTTCTGCCATACTAATTTCCAGTTTTCCCAACAGTTTTTTCCGAATAATGAATTTTTATCCCTAATGTTGGTATCTTTGGGTTTGTCAAAGATTAGGTTGCTGTATCCTTTTTTGTCCTTTGTATCTAATCTGTTCCACTGATCTACTGGTCTATTTCTTAGCCAATACCAAATGGTTTTGGTGACTGCTGCTATATAATATAGCTTTAGATCAGGTACACTTAGACCACCTTCCTCTGAGTTTTTTTTCATTAGTTCCCTTGCAATTCTCGACCTTTTATTCTTCCATATGAATTTTGTTGTTATTTTTTCTAGGTCATTGAAATAGTTTCTTGGGAGTCTGATTGGTATAGCACTAAATAAATAGATTAGTTTGGGGAGTATTGTCATCTTTATTACATTCGCTCAGCCTATCCAAGAGCACTGAATGTCTTTCCAATTATTTAAATCTGATTTTATTTTTGTGGCAAGTGTTTTGTAATTTTTCTCATATAATTCCTGACTTTTCTTTGGTAGATGGATTCCCAAATATTTTATACTCTCAACATTTGTTTGGAATGGAATTTCTCTTTGTATCTCTTGCTGTTGCATTTTGTTAGTGATATATAAAAATGCCGAGGATTTATGTGGATTTATTTTGTTTCCTGCCACTTTGCTGAAATTTTGAATTATTTCTAGTAGCTTTTTAGCAGAGTCTTTGGGGTTCTCTAAGTATACCATCATGTCATCTGCAAAAAGTGACAGTTTAATTTCCTCATTTCCTACTCTAATTCCTTGAATCTCTTTCTCGGCTCTTATTGCCGAGGCTAGCATTTCTAGTACTATATTGAATAGTAATGGTGATAGTGGGCAACCTTGTTTCACCCCTGATCTTACTGGGAAAGGTTGCAGTTTATTTCTATTGCATATTATGCTTACTGAAGGTCTTAAATATATGCTCCTGATTATTCTAAGGAATAGTCCATTTATTCCTATACTCTCAAGAGTTTTTAGTAGGAATGGATGTTGGATTTTGTCAAATACTTTTTCTGCATCTATTGAGATGATCATATGGTTCTTATTAATTTGATTATTAATATGGTCAATTATATTAATAGTTTTCCTAATATTAAACCAGCCCTGCATTCCTGGAATAAATCCTACTTGATCATAGTGTATTATACTGGAGATGATTTTCTGAAGTCTTTTTGCTAATATCTTATTTAAGATTTTAGCATCAATATTCATTAAGGAGATTGGTCTATAATTTTCTTTCTCAGTTTTCGATCTACCTGGTTTAGGTATCAGTACCATGTCTGTGTCATAAAAGGAGTTTGGTAGGACTCCTTCATCCCCTATTTTTTCAAATAATTTATATAACATTGGGACTACTTGTTCTTTAAATGTTTGGTAGAATTCACATGTGAATCCATCTGGCCCTGGGGATTTTGTCCTGGGGAGTTGATTAATAGCTTGTTCTATTTCTTTTTCTGAAATGGGACTATTTAAGCAATTTATCTCCTCCTCTGTTAATCTAGGGAGCCTATATTTTTGGAGGAAGTCATCCATTTCACTTAAGTTATCAAATTTATTGGCATAAAGTTGGGCAAAGTAACTCCTTATTATTTCTCTAATTTCCTCTTCATTGGTGGAAAGATCCCCCTTTTCATTTGTAAGACTATCAATTTGATTTTCCTCTTTCTTTTTTTTGATCAAATTTACCAAAGGTTTATCTATTTTATTGGTTTTTTCATAAAACCAACTCTTGGTTTTATTTATTAATTCAATAGTTTTTTTGCTTTCAATATTATTGATTTCTCCTTTTAATTTTTGTATTTCAAGTTTAATTTTTGGTTGGGGGTTTATAATTTGGTCTTTTTCTAGCCTTTTAAGTTGTAAGCCCAATTCGTTAATCTTCTCTTTCTCTATTTTCTTCAGATAAGCCTCTAAAGATATAAAACCTCTAAAGATATAAAATTTCCCCTTATTACTGCTTTAGCTGCATCCCAAAGATTTTGATATGATGTCTCATCATTGTCATTATCTTGGGTGAAATTGTTAATTGTTTCTATAATTTGCTCTTTCACCCAGTCATTCTTTAAGATGAGATTATTCAGTTTCCAATTACTTTTTGGTCTATTTACCCCTAACTTTTTACTGAATGTAGCTTTTATTGCATTGTGATCTGAGAAGAAGGCATTTATTATTTCTGCCTTCCTACATTTAATTTTGAGATCTTTATGTCCTAATATATGGTCTATTTTTGTATAGGATCCATGAACTGCTGAGAAGAAAGTATATTCCTTTCTATTGCCATTCAGTTTTCTCCAAAGGTCTATCATACCTAGCTTTTCTAATGTTCTATTTACTTTTTTAATTTCTTTCTTGTTTGTTTTGTGGTTTGATTTGTCTAAATCTGAGAGTGCAAGGTGGAGATCTCCCACTATTATAGTTTTACTGTCTATTTATTCTTGCAGTTCTCTTAACTTTTCCTTTAGAAAGTTAGATGCTATACCACTTGGTGCATATATGTTTAGTATTGATATGGCTTCATTATGTATGCTACCTTTCAGCAGTATATAGTTGCCTTCCTTATCTTTTTTAAGGAGATCTACTTCTGCTTTTGCTTGATCTGAGATAAGGATAGCTACCCCTGCTTTTTTGGCTTTACCTGAAGCGTAATAGGCTCTGTTCCAACCTTTTACCTTTACTCTGTATGTATCTCCCTGCTTTAAGTGTGTTTCCTGTAGACAACATATTGTAGGGTTCTGCTTTTTGATCCAATCTGCTATCCGTCTCCGTTTGATGGGATCGTTCATCCCATTTACATTTACAGTTAAAATTACTAATTCTGTATTTCCTGCCATCGTATTATTCCCCAGATTATGCTTTTTCCCTTGACCCCCCTGATCCCCCTCCCCTATATATAATTTACAGACCCCCCTTGTGACGCGCAACCCTCCCTCTTTTTTTTTTTTTTTTTTTTTTTAGGATCCCTCCCCCCTCCCTCCAAATCCCTTCACTTATTCTCCTTTTCCTTTTCCCTTTTCCTCTCCCCCCTTTTAATGAAGTGAGAGAAAATTCTCTAAAAAACAAATATGTTAATTATTTACTCTTTGAGCCTCTCCTGATGAGAGTAAGATTCACACAATGATTCTCCCCCTCACTAAGTTCCCTCAGATATGGTGTATTTTCTATGCCTCTTCCTGGTATGTAGTTTCCCTCTTTTTATCATTCCTTCCCCTTTTTCTGAACCGACCTCCTTCCCTTTACTACACCCCCCTTTTTTTCTTTTATATCAGTAAAATCAAATTATCCTTGAGTACTTTTTATATACCCACAACAGAGTTACAGTTCTCAAGGCTTCTGTGTACCTTTTTCTGTTTCTCTTCAGTCTTGTGGATGTAGATCAAATTTTTTGTTTAAGTCTGGTTTTTTTCTTAGAAACATATAGAATTCCTCTGTTTCATTGAATGACCATCTTCTTCCATGGAAAAAGATGCTAAACTTAGCTGGGTAGTTCATTCTTGGTTGCAGTCCTTGGTCTTTTGCCTTACGGAATATCAAGTTCCAGGCCCTTCTATCTTTTAATGTGGAGGCAGCCCGATCTTGGGTGACCCTTATTGTGGCACCTTGGTATTTAAATTGTTTTTTTCTAGCTGCTTGCAGGATTTTCTCCTTTGTGTGGTAATTCTGCAGCTTAGCCACAATATTCCGTGGTGTTCTTTTTTTAGGGTCTATTTCAGAAGGAGTTCGAGGAATTCTTTCCACATCTACTTTCCCTTCTGTTTCTATTATCTCTGGACAGTTCTCTTTGATAATTTCCTGTAAAATAGAATCTAGGCTCTTTTTTTGGTCATAGTTTTCTGGAAGTCCAATAATCCGCAGATTATCTCTCCTAGATCTATTTTCCAGGTCTATAGATTTTCCCAGTAAGTATTTGACGTTGTTCTCCAGCTTCTCATTTTTTTTGTTTTGTTTGACTGATTCTTGGGTTCTCTGTGAATCATTCATTTCTATTTGTTCCATCCTGACTTTTAAGGAGTTATTTTCTTCTTTCACAGTTTTTAGTTCTTTTTGTAAATGCTCAATTTCGTTTTTAAATGAATTATTTTGCTCTATTGAATTTTTTTCCATTTCCCTAATTTTTTTTTGAGAATTATTTTCTTTTTCCAATTCAGAAATTCTATTTTCTTGAGACTTTTTTATCTTTTCCAATTCAGAAATCCTACTTTCCTGTGTTTTTTTAACCTTTTCTAATTCATAAATTTTGTTTCCCTGCATCTCCTGTGAATTCTTTATTTTTTCCAACTCCAATTTCAGGACGTTGTTATTCTCTATCATAGCTTCCCTTTCCTTTCCCCATTTTTCTTCAATCTCCCTTAATTTTTTAAGAGCTTCTTCTAGGAGAGAGTTATGTGATGGGGGGCAGGAATCGTTCCCCTTTAGGTTGTTGTCTGTTGACTCTCTGCTGTTAACTTCCTCGGGGTTGGATACCCGCTCTTTCTCTGTGTAGAAGGAATCTATGGTTTTTTTGGCTTTTTTGCTCATACTTAAAAAATCTTTTGGGGTCTGTCCCTGGGGTAGGAAATTATTTATTTACTTCTTTACCAGCTTCCTCCCAGACCGGATGGATGCAGCGGCTCCTGCGCCTGAGCTAAGATAGAGCTCTGGGAGAGAGTTCCCCACCCCCTCCCTGGAGGTGCCTCAGAGGTGATTAGCACTACTGTGCTTCGAGGGCGTAGAATAGTAAAGACAGCACAAAACCCAGCCTAAGTGTCCGGGTGGGGAGTGGATGTCTGCAGCAGGTGACGTGAAAAGTCCCTGTGCTCTAACTGGAAGTGTCTGCCAGAAACCGAGGTCCCTAGTTCAAAGGTTCTGCTTCTCTGGGACTTCCTGGAGCTGAGTTCCACTCCCTCCAGCTAAGCTAGGCAGTGTGTGTTGCCTTGGGCCTTATCCACCCACTTGTCAATCTCTTAACTATTCTCAGGTGGTAGCTGAGGCCATGCTCCCTGGTGCAGGATGGGGGGGGGGGATATCTAATCTGAGTTTTAAAATATTTTGGCTTTCTCTTCTGAACTGCTAAATAATTAGCAGAAAAGAGCTAACAGCCTGTGCCAGATTCCTTTACTTCAGTGGCTTCTCTGATCCCAGAGCCCTTCCCAGCGCAATGGGCGCAGTGTGCCACTACCCCACCGTCTGTGCTGGTCTCTCTTCTTCCTCCCCTGAGAACTGACCTTCTCTGTTGAAACTCCAGATTCTCTTCAGCTGGTAAGTCGTGCTTCCAGTCCTTGTGGTATCTGTCAGTCCTGGGCTAATTCTGAGACTTAATTTATCTAATTGGTTGCGAGGGAGTGAGGACGTTCACTGAGTCGTGTGTTTCTTCTCCGCCATCTTGGCTCCGCCCCCCTTTCCTGTGATTTTTTAACCTTTTCTAATTCACAAATGTTGTTTCCCTGCATCTCCTATGAATTCTTTATTTTTTCCAACTCAAATTTCAGGACATTGTTATTCTCTGTCATAGCTTCTCTTTCCCTTCCCCATTTTTCTTCAAACTCTGTTAACTTTTTAATAGTCTCTTCTAGGAGAGAGTTATGTGATGGGGGGCAGGTATCATTCCCCTTTAGAATGTTATCTGCTGACTCTCTGCTGTTAACTTCCTTGGAGTTGGATACCCGCTCTTTCTCTGTGTAGAAGGAATCAATAGTTCTTTTCAGTTTTTTACTCATTGTTAAAAATCTTTTGTGGGTCTGCCCTTGGGGTAAGAAATTTAATTATTTACTTATTTACCAGCTTCCTCCCAGACTGGATGGATGCAGTGGCTCCTGTGCCTGAACTAAGAGAGAGCTCTGGGAGAGAGTTCCCCTCCCCCTTCCAAGAAATGCCTCAGAGGTGATATGGCTGCGCTGTGAGGGTTGCCCAGTGAAGGACTCTGCTATGTTTCCTAGTGACTTCCCTGAGGTTTAAGACTGAACAGTAAAAGTGACACAAAGCCTGGCCAATGTGTCCTGTAGGGAGTGGATATCAGCAGCTGATGTGAAAAGCCCTGTGCTCCAATTGGAAGTGTCTTGACAGGAAACTGTGGTCCCTAATTCAAAGGTTCCACTTCTCTGGGAGTTCTGCTTCTCTGGGAGTTCTGTGACTGCTAGAGTTCCCCAGCCTCAGGCCAAACCTTGCCCTATGTGGATTAGATGTTGCCTCTGGCTGTGTCCCTGCTTTTCAAGCTCTTAACTACCCCAAGGTGAAGCCCTGGACAGTAGGAGGCGGCTTCACAGCCATGCTGAGATCTGTTAGGTCACTTACAGATTGGGGTGGTTCTAGGATCTGGCTTTATATTTTAAAGTGGCTTGATTTCTCTTCTGAACTGCTGTTTTATAAGCAGAGAAGAGCTAACAGCCTGTGTCAGATTCCTCTATCTCAGTGGCTTCTCTGATCCCCGAGTTCTCCCCAGCCCGATCTGCACAGTGTGCACCTAACTGTCTCTGCTGGCCTTTTTTCTTCCTCCCCTTGGAACTGACCTTTTCTGTAGAGACTTCAGATTCTCTTCAGCTGGTAAGTTGTGCTTCTAATCCTTGTGGTTTCTATCAGTCCAGAGTTATTTTTGAGGCTGATTTAACTAATTGGTAACTAATTGGAAGAAGGGAGCTTACAAATTCACATGTATCTTCTCCGCCATCTTGGCTCCACCCTGAAATTTATTATTTTTGTAATTTTTATGACATGTATCTGTTCTTTAATAAATTATTATTTTTTTAAGGACAGGAATCATTTTATGCTTCCTTTGTATTTCTCCTATCCCAAATTATCAAAAAATAGTTCTCAATTCAGATTTTTAAGTACAACATAGTTGCAAATATTATAATATGTTTTATGCCAACCCTAAGAGTTTTGAGAATGATTGAAGAATTTTAATCTTAAATTAATTACACAAAGCTACATGCAGAGTAACCACTTATAAAGACTCTAGATAGTTTAAGAATATAAACTAATAGTGACAGCAATTAGTACACAATATAATTCCTTTCCCTACTCTATTTCCTAGGTTCAAATTGTGAACCTGCTAGAACCTAAATAATAATGTGCAAAAACACAATATATAGTTTTAAAAATTAATATTTATACTTAGGTGAATAAAAACATAAAAATTCCAAATGATAATCTTATTTCTATTCAATTCCAATATGACTGTTAGAAGTTTAATCAACTTGTTAGTGAAGATGAAATAAGTTAGAAAAACACCATTGAAATTATTTTGGAATACTTTCTCCATCAAATAATTTTATAATATATACATTTTCCCAGCAATTTTGGAAGAATAACCTGGAAAAGAGAGATACAGAGAGAGACAGTAAAAGGGGTACTAAGAAAAAGTGAGAGAAAGACAAAATAATTCATCTCCAGAATATTACTATTTCTAAAATGATCTTAAATATTAGATAACCAATGATTTATACAATGCAAATTATCATAACATTAACTTACAGTGAAATTACAGGATTTGAATAAAGATTTCTAAAAGAACAGAAAATATAAGATATCTTTATATGATATATATGTATACATATCAATACATATTTCTAGACATAAATTTATAATCTCTTTCTTTATACTATATATTATATATGCATATAAATAACTTTATAGCAATCACAAATTACATAATGGAAAAACCACCACAAACTTATTATAATATTTGTATTGAAACACAATATATTTATCTACAGAAAAAAGAAAAGAAAAAGAAGAAAATTGATGAATTTGCTTTAAATATCTGATCATAAAGCTTTTTAAATAACCAGCTAATGTGAGAAACAATAGTATTTTAAAGCCAAAATTATAAAGTCACATTTATGATAAAATCATTTTTTTTTTTAACTGTTTTCAGAGTTCATATAATATGATATGGAATTTCAGACTTCTCAGAAGTTGTATCCTTTCAGTTTTCAAGAAATTCAACATTATTTGGGGGCATCCTGAAAAATTTCCATTTCTTTTTATAAAGGTATTTTTTGAGAAATGGAGAATGCTTTGGGACTCATAGGAAATTGTTTCTGCAACCTAAATCTAACTGTTGTCAACATCAAAGTACTTTGTCAATACCTTTTCATCATTCCTATTATCTGGGGGAGGGAGACTAAAATAATAATCTCATTTTCCAAATAGTAAAGCTAAGACACTATGAGATAAACTTTCTCTTATAGGTCACAGAGGGAGTTAGTGAAAATACTGGAAATGAAACTTCTAATATAAAGTTTTGGTAATGAGCCTGGTTTTATACATTCTCCTGAAATCCATAGATATTGGTAGGATGGTTTGTTTTATGAAGGTAAAATAGTTTCTGTTTATATATTCTAGATGTAATTCAATTTAATTGATATCTTTCAAAGAAATCGCTATGTACACCATAATTAAATGCAGAGTGCTACAGTATATGAAACTGTCAAGGAATTAAAAATCTAATTGTGGGAAATAAAATCACATAATTATTATAATAATATACAGAAGACTGAAATGTCAGAAAGGTTCAAGGGAATATTTTGAAAAAAATTAATGACATTTCCCTTTCAATTGTGTTGTGGGGAAGAAGGTGATCAAGAAAGACTTTGTAAACAAAATTATTCTTGAGATAAATGACTTAAAAAGACAGGGACTGATGCAGGAGGAGGAGGAGTAGAGTATATTTCAAGTTTAAGGGCCATCATGAACTAAGAAAGAGACAATGGAAAAGAGCATAAAATAGAGAAAGAAAGGAATCCAGTTTGATTGACATGCAGAATATGCAAAAAAAAGTTATTATAATAGGTAGGAGACTGAATTTTTAAAACTATGAATGGCAGAAGTAGGAGTTTTTAGTTTATTTCACTTCCCAATAATGAACAATTAAAACTCCTTCAAAGCATGGACTGTTTTGTTTTTAACTTGGTCACTTCAGTGCCTAGCACAATGACTATGTGTCTAATTAAAAAAATGATCAATTAGTGAAAACATATTTATCTTTTTTTTTTCTTCTAGGCAATGGGGATTGAAGTTTTTAAGTATTCTAGGAAATATAGAGGTTTTTTGAGTAAAAGAGGGATACAAGTTTAATAGAGGAATAAAACTAATCAACTAAAGTGGATGATAAATTAGGGAGGTATAGATTAAAAACAGAACTGAAAACATTACAATCATAAAGGGAAAAAGAGATGAAGTCCTAATGGTAATGGGTTATAGTGGAAGAAGAAAGGAAAGTAAAAAAATGTAGTAAACATTGAAATAATACTAATTTGCTTAAGAGAGAAGTATAAGAAAAATAAAAGAAAAATATATCTTCCAAGTCAACTTCTTAATGTCCCATGGAAACTATTACAATGGTTTATAAAATATGATGTCAGCTATGAGTAGAGAAATGCTCTTAAATCATACCAAAATGACCTGGAAACTATAATGTATATAGCTTACATACCATACACATGAAACTTTTTTTTTTCCTTGAGCCCTTGGGGGGGGGGAAAGGTACTCTTGTATGATGAATAGGTAGCTGGACTTGGAGTCAGAAATAGCTAAGTTCAAATCCTTTCTAAGACACTTATTGTATGATGCTGGGCAAGCATCAACCTGTCAAAGCTCTAAAATAGGAATAATTACAGCATCTGCCTCACAGAGTTGTTGGGATGATAAAATGAAACAACCTTATGTAAAGTATTTTTAAACCTTAAAACACTATAAAAATACCAGCTATGATTCTGTTTGTTATACTTCCCTTTTGGTATATTTCAGGATGTTGCAGATTAGATGACAGCATGATGTCTATCTTATCCTGTTGCCCTAAAGGGAGAGAGAGACACATGCCCACAGAGACAAAGGAGAGAGAGAGAGAAAGACAGAGAGACAGAGAGAAAAGAGAGGAGAGGAGATAGAAGGATGAAAGAGAGAAAAAGAGGGGGGAAGGGGAGGGGGAGAGAAAGATGGGGAAGGAGAGAGAGACAGAGATAGAGACAGATATAGAGAGACAGAGAAACCGACAGAGATAGAAACAGAGAGAGACAGAGACAGAGAGAAGAGAAGAGAGAGGAATGAGAGAGAGGGGAGGATACAGGAGACAGGATAGAGAGAGGAGAGAAAAAGGGGAGAGAAAGGGAAGATACAGAGACAGAGAAAAAGAAAGAGAGAAATAGAGAAAGTGGCTATAAGTCTGTATTGAATTGCCATCATAGATTATTTTTTTTTAAAACAAGTTTACATGCCTAAGCCATTCTTTGATGCTTCTTTGCTGAGTTCATAGAAGGGCTCTTCATCCTATTCTGGGATCATATCTATTTCATTGGTTTGATCTTGAGGTTAATCAGTTTTGGCTATATTTTAAGAATTCAATGGTATATATATATATATATATATATATATATGTCTGTTATCATCCAATAAATTACTTTAGTGAATGGTACCTGAATGGTCCCTGCTTATTCCAAAAGCTTTTTTTAAGATTTTAACCCATTTATTATGTACTCTAAGAACATCAATAAAATCTGTTCTTCCTTTTTAATGAAGTATTAATATTTCCAAAGTTGCCATACAAAGATTATTTTAAAATCTGGTATAGCCCATTTTACAGATCAAAAAGTATATGATATGGCATAGACATTAATTACTTTAAATGAGCTCTTCACACCAAATTTTGATTTCATGATGTTAGTAAATTTTTAGATAACACAAATAGTATCACACTTAACCCTTTTGAACTAGGCCTCTGCTCTGGCCTTTCTTCTAAGTATTATCCCCTTTTACCTGCTTATCTCAGTTACAAAAATTTGTGAGGTAAACTATCACTGTGTAAACTGTTTTCCTCAAATATCTGACAGATAGAATTTCAAATCCTTTAGGAAGATGGCTAAGGGTATCCATTCTTTCACCATTAGAAGTCAATAGTTAAATATTTGTTTAACTTGTAGTACTATGTGGGATATTGTGCTAAATATCAGGAATAAAATTAAAAAAAAAAAGAAGGAGTTTACAATCAGAATATAAAACACACATACAAAAGCTGAACAGTAGGGAGGGGCACCAAAAGAAGGTCACAATCTAAAGGAGGAAACCATTTGTAATCAACAGTGTTCAAATAAGGTATATGCAGGATAAATAGGAAATAATCAATAGAGGAACTTTACTAGAATTAAGAGAGATTGAAAAAAAAGAAAGTATGGTTTAAGATAGAAATTAAAGAAATCCAGGGACTTCAGGAATATGAGATGGGGAAGGCAAGCATTTCAGGCATGGGGACAGTCAGAATAAATGCTGGTGATAGAAAGTATATGGACTATATGGCCAAAAAGGAGGTCAGTGACATTAGATTAAAGACTATCCAGAGGGGTGTAAAATATAAAATGATTGAAAAGATAGAAGGAAGGATGTAGTGTAAAGGGCAGAAACTTTGGAGAAATATACTTAAGGTTCTGTATGATTGATTTAGTCATACAACAAGGTGTTAACTCAGTGGAATTGATAAGACAATGTTCTCTAGTTCAGTAGGATTGATTTAATCTTACAACAAATAATGGTTTTCTAGTGATATGACTTGTTATACTCAGTATATTGTAATGATGTAATTATAATAGAGTATATAAGCTAGAGCTCAAGCTCTCAAACTCAGAGAGACATTCCATCTTCATCAGTCTCATGGTAGCTTTCCTGCTTCCCCAACTGAGACCAAGGCCCATCTGAAGGGTCTCCAGAAAGCTATCCTGGACCCCAGACTAGAAGACAGACTGTGAAGGAGACAATAAAGTCTTTTGGACATTATCCCTGGCCATTTGCATGGTGATTACTCTGCTGAAAAGAAGGCTGGTCCCAAGATCTAGAGAAAGCTAAGCAGAACATTTCAATGTAGTGCATTATGAAGGATTTTGAATGCCACAAAACCCGAAGCTGGAATTACTTAACCCCTTTACCCTTTCATGGTAAACTGGTCATGTATCATCTCTCTTCAAGTTTGAAGGAAGGCATAACAGAGAAGGAAGAGAAGAAAAGGGGAGAGAAGGGGAAAAGAAGAGAGGAAAGAGGGGAAGGGTTGAGAGAAGATGGAACAGAAAGGGAGGGGAAAGAAATGGAGGGGAGAAGAGGACAGAAGAGAACAGGAGAGGACAGGAGAAGACAGGAGAGAGGAGGAGAGGGAAGGGATAGGAAGGGGAAGAGAAAACTCCCAGAGAGGAGGAAAAAATAGGCGATGTCTACCCTACACCAGTAAATAATTATCTTGAATATCCTGATTTCATTGACAAAGTCTAATTGAATTGTAACCAAAACAGAGCCATATTAAGATAGCAAATCTGCTTTAGAAATTATATAAAATTATAATTATTTGTTGTTCTTATTACTTTAAAAACTATATTAAACTATTCAGCTGAAACAAATTTACCATTAATGAATTTGAATGTAAGAAATGATTCTCTATTACAATATTATGATTTTTAGTTAAAATCAGAAATGTACGAAAGTAGATTATATACAGAGTAAAACTTTAATATTAGTCAAAATGCATATGGAAAGGAAGCAATTTGAACCCACAGGGGTTTTTTTTTTGTTTGTTTTGTTTTGTTTTGTTTTGTTTTGTTTTGTTTTTGTAATTTTGTCTTGTATTTCTAGTACTCTGCTTTGCATGGAATAGAGCCTTTACCACCATAGCGGTTTGACTCCTATTGTCTTTCTCTTCACCACCCAGGCCACATGGGATCTCCTCTTATCCCCCACTACACCTCTTGAAGTTTATTTTCTTACCCCACCATGCTTCGTCATCATTCTCCTTTTTATAGCTAACTAACTATACGTGCTCTCAACTCTCTTTCATGTTTACCAATTCTGATATGTATTGTGTTTCTTAATTTTTTTTCTGTAACTTCTTCTCCTCAATAAACCTACCTTTTGACTAAAAGAATGGACATTGTGAATTCTTTACATGATTGAACCACAATATTTGGTGCTTATATTGATCATACTAATCCCATCATTCAGCTCTTCATTCTGGTTATTTAAAAATTCTAAGATTTATAGGCAGTAAACTTTTTGCTTCCAAAATGCTTAAAAGCACTTTGAAAATTTATTGATTCATGTTTTTCTTCTAATAAGAAAAGCATACTGAATATATCTTTATTTTTATTTGATGATAATTGACTTCAAATTCTTCAGTGCCATTTTTTTCTGATTATTGTTGAGTATTGAAAAACAAATCATAGGCATGACTTGAGGAATAATCTATTTTTAATTTCACTAATAATTACTGCCATCTTGAGAGATGTCCTATTAATTCAGAGAGAAATGTATTTCTTAACCAGATAACCCAAGAAAAAGATTCACATATTGTTATGTCCAGACTAGCTTTCTGGAGGACCTCTGGACAGGCCTTGGTCTCAGCAGAATGATCAGAAATAGAGTCTAAAGTCTTTCTTGTCTCCATCACAGTCTGTTCTCTGGCTGACTCTATCCCCAGTTTTCTCAGCCCTTAAATACCTATTACAGTTACATCATTACAGCATACTAAGTACATGCTGACTAGAGTGATTATATCATTATATCAAACTAGATATATGTGAACTAGAGAACTATTATCTCATCAATTCCACTGAGTTAACACCTTGTAAATATTCTTGTTTCAAATATACTCATCCAGGGTTCCAGCCCTCTGACATTATGCCTTTAGGAGAAAGAGGAGAGGAAATGGATTATGAAGTAGTAAGCCCTGGTTGTGACAGATTTTATCTGTCCTTAGCAATCCAAGAAAAGAAAACCCTTTCATTCTGGCCATTTTGCTCTTCATGCCATGAATCCCAACAGAAGGGAGCAAGTACTTAGGAGCTAAACTCCAGCTCAAGTTAGGTTTCTTTACAAGGAAAAATTCCAAGATGGCAGACAGCTCAACCTAATTAAAGATCTTTCTTAAAAATAAAAATGTTTCAGCAGTATTGAAATTCTGTTATCAATAGAATCATTTAAGGGAGTGTCAAGTAATATTATTTTAATATCAATAATTTTCTGCCACCATCAATCCTATTTTGCTATTGCAAATGTAAAAAAAAAAAAAATATATATATATATATATATATATATATATATATATATATATAGGATAAGATGTTTTTTAAAAATCCATATTAGCAGCAGATTTTGTTGTGAAAGCTTAGTGAAAGCTTAACAATGAAGTTTCATACAACTGAGAATCATTCTCATTTCAAATGCTTTTCAACTTGGAGTAGAACAAAAAAAGCATTTGTTGAGTTCTGAGTCAAACACTTGAAATAAGATAACAGCTAATCTCTAAGAAGGAACACTTGGAAAAAGAAAGCTGTTTCCCTGTTTAAAAAAATAAAATAAAATAAAATAAAAAGCATTGTTATGCCAGGCTCACAAGATTAGGTTTAATGAAGGGAAAGGTTAAGAAGATTTATGAGCTTAAGGTGATGATACTCACCTGAGTATTACATGGAGTTAGAGGGGAGATGCAAAGTAGAATAAGAGACTTAGTGTGGAAGTGAATAAATTAAGCCCTTTTGGTAATAAATGAAGCAATGTTGTTCTTAATAGAGTATGGGTCTGGGATCAGGAAGGCTTGGATTCTAATTCCTCTTTGGAAACTTTCTAGCTGTATGACTATCATCTGCAAGTCTGTGGGCCTTAATTTCTTTATTTGTAAAACCAGAAGATTAAACTTGATATCCCCTTCCAATTCTAAAGCTATGATCTTATGAATACCTTTAAGGCCAAAGTAGATGAAATGTGGCAAACTAGTGATGTCAGCCCCTAGGATCTACTCAAAACTGCATATCTAGCTAAGGAAAGTAGAGCAATAAAACTGTCATCTGTTGCTCCTTATTTGTCTCCTACAAAAACTCTATCCTGCAGATTGATAGTACATTGCTAAAAAGATATGTAGTCTCCTTACCTGAATGAAAAGACATCTTGATTCCTTCCTTATCTATACTTTGCTCTCTACATGTAGGTTGTTATCTTGCTGATTGAAGCCCCAAGTTTTCAGTATATAAAGCTTTCCCAAACTTCTTTTAATTGCCAAGCTCTCTCAAAGTTTGGTCTGTGTGCTTTGGCATTAATAAAGTCTTTTGTGACCTTAAGAAATTTTGTTTGAATACTTTGAATACTTTGAAACATGCCTTGGACAATTCACTAGTGTAGAGAGAAATGATGGAGTGACAACTTTTGGACTTTTGATTCTAATCTTACCTCAATTTTTTACCTGTGTTTCTGCCTCTATAAAATGGTAACGTAATTAAATTGCATTTTGGCAAATCAAATGCTTTTTTTTAATTTTTAAGAGAGAATTTACTGCTTAAAGGAAGAATTCAATTCATCACTTTTGGGGAGTTGTGAATTATTTCAATTTTTTTTTTTTTAGGCATTTATTCAGATTTTCTTTTGGTGACATTAACATGTATTTTAAATCTATAATCTATATCTATATTTATATATGTGTAAAATTAATATAGAAAAATGTGGAAATAATCCAGAGGATAGAATTTACTGATTCTTGTAATGTCAGAAATGAAGGATTATACTAAAGAAACATACACACACACACACACACACACACACACACACACACACACACACACACACACCTGTTCAGAGCTATTCTTAGGCAAAAGGAACACTCTTACATCTCCTTCACAATTCAGTTCCCTACCTTCTCCCAGGCAAATTTAATCCCTATTCCAAGATATCTATCCTGTTTACCACTTTCTCCTTCCCACTTTCTTATTCCTCCCTTACAAATCTGTGATTTCTTTGATTTATCAGTGAGGAAACACCTACTACCAACGAAACTTATCAATGCTCAGCAACTGGAAGTCTTAGGAGTATTCCCGGAGATGATGGGAATCTAAGTGATTTAATAAGGCTTAAAAACCCTGCATGTGTTAATCCATGCATTTGAACCCAAGCTTCCTATATTTTATCCCTTAAATACGTTGAAATGTCATTTCCTCTCGAGTGTCTAGGTTTTAATAGGGATAGTTTTGAATATGAAAAACTTTCCAAGTCTCAAATGAAAATAATAATCATAGGATGACAGATCATAGAAATGCTATTTAGTGGCAGTCAAGCATTCCTGGTTCCTGTTGAAATTATAACAAAGTTAGTTTTGACTAAGTTGAAAATTCTCAGACTTTACTTCTTTAGAAATGACTAAATCCAGCTTGTATCTAAATAGGAATATTTTTTTGAATATTGTTTGGTAACACTTGGAAAAGTCAAATTTTCCTCATTAAAGGAAAATGAGAAATCTTTATTTGAATTTCGTCTTTGAATCCCTATTGCCAGAGGGCAAGGGGATTTGAATGAGGAATTAGGGTGTGTTGACTCTGATTATCATGAAGAAATTTCAACCCCTCCTACAGAGCAGATTATTGATCAGCCCACATCAACTCCACCTTCAGGGATAGAGGCAGGAGGAGTAGTGGGAGGGGCAGTGATATCATTGGCACCTCCCCCCCAGCAATCACCAACCCCCATAACTAGATTACAGAAAGGGCTTATTGAAGCCATTCAAAATAGAAAAGAAATAGATAATGATTTCAAACTTCAAATTTTTCCCATGATTCAACAACATAATTCTGTAGGTCAAGAAAGTAGAAAATATGCTCCTTTTAATATGGATGTCCTTAAAGACCTGAAAAAAGCTTGCACTCTCTTTGGGGCTACATCAAATTATGTTAAGATGTTAATACACAATTTGGCTTATGAAACTTTAACCCCTAGTGACTGGAAAATCATCGCAAAGTTGTGCTTAGAACAAGGCCCAAACCCCATGTCCAAAATGCAACAGAGGGCTCCATTGGGTATCAGAGTGTACACTGATTCAGGGAAACAGGATGAGGAGCCCATCTCCAGGGCCCCAAGCATGGGGTATGATGGCAGCCAATGCCACACCCAGAGAGTGCCTCCAAATCCAATACCCAGACATGACCAATCATCCAGGAAGCAACATGATGGGAGAAAGGGACTACAATTAGGGAGGATAGAGTTGTATGTAGCTGGGACAACTGAGATACCCCCTGGAGAGTGAAATCTGTTCCTCTCCAGCCTATGGATCCCTTGCCTCCAGGCACAGTAGGTTTGACCATTTTACATCCTGAGAGTACTTATAAGACAGTGTTCATTCATACACTGATGTGGGAAAGTGGGGAATGTGTAGATAATATTCTAGTCACTAACACAGGTAGACAATGTGTGACTTATCAACCAGGGGAAGTAGTAGCATTGGGTTTATTGATACAGATCCCTAATAAGCGACCTGGTGACAGTCACCCACATTCTGACTCCAAGCAGAAAAACCCAGGAATATACTGGACAGCAGCTGTGACAGCTGACCTACCTATGCTCACCATCTATATAAATGGCATACCATTAGAAGGACTGGTGGACACAGGTGCAGATTGCACAGTCATTAGAGGTGCCAACTGGCCCAATCACTGGCCAAAGAAAAAGGCAGACACCTACGTGTCTGGGGTAGGAGGATCAATAGCAGCTGAAGTTAGTGCTGCCCCTTTAAGATGGATATTTGAAGGTGAAACAGGAGTTTTTACTCCTTTTATAGTTGAAAAAATCCCCATCAATCTGTGGGGAAGAGACATTTTACAACAATTAGGGTTAAAAATGAGTACTTCAGTTTTTAGGCAGGGCTGCTGTTGAAGGCTTGCCACCACTTTCACCTGTTCCTATCCAATGGAAAACTGATACATCAGTGTGGATAGAACAGTGGCCCTTAGGTAGTGATAAAATAAATTCAGGCCTTACTAGACATAGTACAGGAACAACTTGACCAAGGACACTTACAACCTTCTCTAAGTCATGGAATTCCCCAGTATTTGTTGTAAAAAAGAAATCTGGAAAATGGAGGATTTAAGAAAGGTAAATGAACAGATGAAAACTATGGGAACTCTTTAACCTGGACTTCCTCCTACTCAGTTGCCTAGAGAATGGCCTCTGTGAGTAATAGACATTAAGGATTGTTTCTATTCTATCCCTCTAGATAAGGAGGATGTGAAAAGATTTGCCTTTTCAGTGCCCAGCGTTAACTTAGCTGAGCCTTATAAAAAATATGAATGGACAGTTTTGCCACAGGGAATGAAAAACAGCCCTACTATGTGTCAAATGTATGTTGCTACTGCTCTTACTCCAGTAAGAAAAGCATTTCCAAAAGTAATGTTATTACATTACATGGATGATATATTGGGATGTGCACCTGAGTAACAAATGTTAGAAGCATGTCTACAAAAAAAAACATAGAAACACTAAGGAATTATAAGTTGCACATAGCTTCAGAAAAGATTCAAAGATATGCTCCTTTTCAATATTTAGGATATGAAGTATATCCTAAGGTGCTTACAGTACAAAAACTCTCCTTAAGAACAGAGAAGCTAAACACCTTAAATGACTTCCAGAAATTGATAGGAGATATCCAATGGATGCGTCCCATGCTAGGCTTGACTACCTGTCAATTGCAACCATTATATGACATTTTAAGGGGAGACAGTGCTTTAAATTCACCACACCAGCTTACAAAAGAAGCTCAAGAGGCTTTGAGACAAGTTGAACTGGCTTTATTCAATGTGGTTGAAAGAGTCACTCAAAAACCCTTAGAAATATCAGTTTTTGCTACACAAGAGGCACCCACAGCAGTCCTTCATCAAGGAGACAGTGTGATAGAGTGGGTGAACCTCCCAGTACAATCAGAGCAAAACCTTATTCGTTACCCAGTGCTTGTGGCTAGAATTTTATTAAAGGCCATTAAACGAGCAGTACAATTATCTGGGATAAGACCTGACAAGATATACACCTTTTAATGCACAAGTTAATGTGTGCTGTGAAACCATCCCAGAGTGGCAAATTTTACTAACCATGGCTCCAAATTTTGCACACGGGTCCCCATTAAAGATAACCAGACTGGTTATTGGCGATGGATTCTTGAAGAAAAGGTTTCTAAAGTTCCTCTTAAAGGACCAACTATCTTTACAGATGCATCCAAACATAATATTTACGCTGTATATTCTTGTGACTTAACTATAAAGAGAGTAATCAGAACTCCTTTTCAGTCCACTCAACAGAATGAATTGTATGCAATCCTTGTAGCTCTTGGTTATTATCCAGGAGACATAAATATAATATCTGATTCAGCCTATTCAGTAGGTGTGGTACAAAGAATTGCAACAGCCCAAATAAAATTTGTAGCCTCCAATATATATCAGCTCTTTAAGGAACTTCAAGAGCGAGTGAGAAAGCATCCTGGTAAGATTTATATTTTGCATGTCCACTCCCATAGTGGACTTCCAGGTCCTATTTTTGATGGTAATTCAAGGGCAGATAGACTTCTAACCATGTTGGCCAGTACTCCTTTATTAATCTCATTCTAAATATCATCAGGCTGCCCAAGCTTTACATTTACAATTTGGAATAACAAGAGAAGAAGCTAGGAGCATAGTAAAAGCCTGTACAGCTTGCCTTCCTTTCCATGATCCTACACTCCCTCCAGGGAAGAACCCTCATGGTTTGAGAACTAATGAAATTTGGCAAATGGATGTGACCCATTATAAATCTTTTGGTTATCTATCTTTTATCCATGTCTTGGTAGACACCTTTTCAGGATTCACATTTTCAATGGCAGCAGCAAAAGAGACAGCCCGATTGGTCACTGAATTCCTTATATAAGCATTTGCAATTATGGGTGTGCCACAAGCAATAAAAACAGATAATGGACCTGCATATACGTCTACACATTTTACACACTTTTGTGCACAGTATAAGATTTTACATACCACGGGCATACCCTGTAATCCTCAAGGGCAGGCAATAGTAGAGAGAAGAAACAGAGATATTAAGACACTCCTCCAAAAACAAAAGAAAGGGAGAGCCATGGGTAACCCAAGAGAACTTCCAAATTTAGTTCTCTATACCATTAATTTTTAAATTTTTGACAAAGATGCACTGACTCTGGCAGACAGGATTTATAACCCACTAGAAGGGTAATGTCTGATTGAGAAGCTCCACTGTCTTTAGATAATCGCCAGGTGATGTGGAGAGACCCAGAAAGTGGTGAATGGAAGGGACCAGATAGGTTAACTGCTTGGGGGAGAGGGTTTGCTTGTATCTCCATAGATGGAGAAGGAATCAGATGAATCAGATGGGTACCAACGAGCTGTATTCACCTTGTCCATTGGAGAGAGATGGAGCAGACCCTTGAAATGAAGGAGAAGACCCAAGAAACATGGGGTGGTTCTGTTGCTGACTGTGCCCACAACTCAAAGAACCTGGCAGTTATGGCTTTTGACTCATGGACTTTAAAAACTGATGGACTTGAAAATCCTCAAGAATCATTGGATTCTCTGAGGCATCATAAGACTATTGTAGGACTGAAAATCCTCAGGAATCATTGGATTCTCTGAGACATCATAAGACTGTTACAGGACTTCAAAACCTGTAGGGATCATTGGATTCCCTAACATATCAAAAGACTGATGTGGGACTTCAAAATCTTGTGGGTATCATTGGATTCCCTAACACATGAAGCAATAGACAATAGATTGGTTTTGTACTATCTCTTGGTTGCTGAAAAAGGCTTTTGTGTGACTGATGTTTACATACCCTCCTTCTAGAACTTCTGGAAATATCTTACAATAACATCATGTTGATTTATATGGTTTCTTTTTTTTTTAATATTTTTTATTCATTGTTCCAAATTATCCCCTCCCTCCCTCCACTCCCTCCCCCCTATGACAGGTAATCCCATACATATTACATGTGTTACAATATAACCTAGATACAATATATGTGTGTAAATACCATTTTTCTTGTTGCACATTAATTATTATCTTACGGAGGCATAAGTAACCTGTGTAGATAGACAGTAGTGCTAACAATTTAAATTCGCTTCCCAGTGTTCCTTCTCTGGGTGTAGATGATTCTGTTCATCATTGATCAACTGGAATTGTATTAGCTCTTCTCTATGTTGAAGATTTCCACTTACATCAGAATACATCCTCATATAGTGTTGTTGTTGAAGTGTATAATGATCTCCTAGTTCTGCTCATTTCACTCAGCATCAGTTGATGTAAGTTTCTTCAAGCCTCTCTGTATTCTTCCTATTTGGTCATTTCTAACAGAGCAATAATATTCCATAATATTCATATACCATCATTTACCCAACCATTCTCCAATTGATGGACATATATTCATTTTCCAGTTTCTAGCTACAACAAAAAGAGTTGCCACAAACATTTTGGCACATACAGGTCCCTTTCTGCTCTTTAGTATTTCTTTGGGATATAGACCCAGTAGTAGCACTGCTGGGTCAAAGGGTATGCACAGTTTGATAACTTTTTGGGACTAGTTCCAAATTGCTCTCCAGAATGGCTGGATTCTTTCACAACTCCACCAACAATGTATCAGTGTCCCAGTTTTCCCACATCCCCTCCAACATTCATCATTATTTGTTCCTGTCATCTTAGCCAATCTGACAGGTGTGTAGTGGTATCTCAGAGTGGTCTTAATTTGCATTTCTCTGATCAGTAGTGATTTGGAACACTCTTTCATATGAGTGGAAATAGTTTCAATTTCATCATCTGAGAACTGTCTGTTCATATCCCTTGACCATTTATTAATTGGAGAATGGTTTGGTTTCCTATAAATCAGGGTCAGTTCTCTATATATTTTTGAAATGAGACTTTTGTCAGAACGTTTACTTTTAAAAATATTTTCCCAATTTGTTTCTTCCCTTCTAATCTTGTTTGCATTAGTATTGATTGTACAGAAACTTTTTAGTTTGATGTAATCAAAATCTTCTATTTTGTGATCAATAATGATCTCTAGTTGTCCTCTGGTCATAAATTCCTTCCTTCTCCACAGGTCTGAGAGGTAGACTATTCTCTGTTCCTCTAATCTATTTATTATCTCATTCTTTATGCTTAAATCATGGACCCATTTTGATCTTATCTTGGTATATGGTGTTAAGTGTGGATCCATATCTAATTTCTGCCATACTAATTTCCAGTTTTCCCAACAGTTTTTTTCCAAATAATGAATTTTTATCCCTAATGTTGGTATCTTTGGGTTTGTCAAAGATTAGATTGCTATAGATATACCATTTTTTGTCCTTTGTTCCACTGATCTACCATTCTATTTCTTAGCTAGTACCAAATGGTTTTGGTGACTGCTGCTATATAATATAGCTTTAGATCAGGTACACTTAGACCACCTTCCTCTGACTTTTTTTTTTCATTAGTTCCCTTGCAATTCTCGACCTTTTATTGTTCCATATGAATTTTGTTGTTATTTTTTTCTAGGTCATTAAAAGAGTTTCTTGGGAGTCTGATTGGTATAGCACTAAATAAATAGATTAGTTTGGGGAGTATTGTCATCTTTATTATATTTGCTCGGCCTATTCAAGAGCACTGAATGTCTTTCCAATTATTTAAATCTGACTTTATTTTTGTGGCAAGTGTTTTGTAATTTTTCTCATATAATTCCTGACTATTCTTTGGTAGATGGATTCCCAAATACTTTATACTCTCAACATTTGTTTGGAATGGAATTTCTCTTTTTATCTCTTGCTGTTGCGTTTTGTTGGTGATATATAAGAATGCTGAGGATTTATGTGGATTTATTTTGTATCCTGCCACTTTGCTGAAATTTTGAATTATTTCTAATAGCTTTTTAGCAGAGTCTTTGGGGTTCTCTCAGTATACCATCATGTCATCTGCAAAGAGTGATAGTTTGATTTCCTCATTTCCTACTCTAATTCCTTGAATCCCTTTCTTGGCTCTTATTGCCAAGGCTAGCGTTTCTAGTACTATATTGAATAGTAATGGTGATAGTGGGCAACCTTGTTTCACTCCTGATCTTACTGGGAAAGGTTGCAGTTTATTTCTATTCCACATTATGCTTACTGATGGTCTTAAATATATGCTCCTGATTATTCTAAGGAATAATCCATTTATTCCTATAGTCTCAAGAGTTTTTAGTAGGAATGGATGTTGGATTTTGTCAAATGCTTTTTCTGCATCTATTTAGATGATCATATGGTTTTTATTAATTTGATTATTAATATGGTCAATTATACTAATAGTTTTCCTAATATTAAACCAGGCCTGCATTCCTGGTATGAATCCTACTTGATCATAGTGTATTATCCTGGGGATGATTTTCTGAAGTCTTTTTGCTAATATCTTATTTAAGATTTTAGCATCAATATTCATTAAGGAAATTGGTCTATAATTTTCTTTCTCAGTTTTCGATCTACCTGGTTTAGGTATCAGTAACATGTCTGTGTCATAAAAGGAGTTTGGTAGGACTCCTTCATCCCCTATTTTTTCAAATAATTTATATAACATTGGGGCTAATTGTTCTTTAAATGTTTGGTAGAATTCACATATAAATCCATCTGGTCCTGGGGATTTTTTCCTGGGGAGTTGATTAATAGCTTGTTCTATTTCTTTTTCTGAAATGGGACTATTTAAGCAATTTATTTCTTCTTCTGTTAATCTAGGAAGCCTATATTTTTGGAGGAAGTCATCCATTTCACTTAAGTTATCAAATTGATTGGCATAAAGTTGGGCAAAGTAACTCCTTATTATTTCTCTAATTTCCTCTTCATTGG
Source organism: Sminthopsis crassicaudata (assembly GCF_048593235.1). Classification (NCBI taxonomy): domain Eukaryota; kingdom Metazoa; phylum Chordata; class Mammalia; order Dasyuromorphia; family Dasyuridae; genus Sminthopsis; species Sminthopsis crassicaudata. The sequence goes on from NC_133617.1 coordinate 641,904,680, forward strand.
TGGAAAGATCCCCCTTTTCATTTGTAAGACTAACAATTTGATTTTCCTCTTTCTTTTTTTGATCAGATTTACCAAAGGTTTATCTATTTTATTGGCTTTTTCATAAAACCAACTCTTGGTTTTATTTATTAATTCAATAGTTTTTTTTTTTTTTTTTTACTTTCAATATTATTGATTTCTCCTTTTAATTTTTGTATTTCAAGTTTAATTTTTGGCTGGGGGTTTTTAATTTGGTCTTTTTCTAGCCTTTTAAGTTGCAAGCCCAATTCGTTAATCTTCTCTTTCTCTATTTTCTTCAAATAAGCCTCTAAAGATATAAAATGTCCCCTTATTACTCCTTTAGCTGCATCCCACAGATTTTGGTATGATGTCTCATCATTGTCATTATCTTGGGTGAAATTATTAATTGTTTCTATAATTTGCTGTTTTACCCAGTCATTCTTTAAGATGAGATTATTCAGTTTCCAATTACTTTTTGGTCTATTTACCCCTAACTTTTTACTGAATGTAGCTTCTATTGCATTGTGATCTGAGAAGAAGGCATTTATTATTTCTGCCTTCCTACATTTAATTTTGAGATCTTTATGTCCTAATATATGGTCAATTTTTGTATAGGATCCATGAACTGCTGAGAAGAAAGTATATTCCTTTCTATTGCCATTCAGTTTTCTCCAAAGGTCTATCATACCTAGTTTTTCTAATGTTCTATTTACTTTTTAAATTTCTTTCTTATTTGTTTTGCGGTTTGATTTGTCTAAATCTGAGAGTGCAAGGTTGAGATCTCCCACTATTATAATTTTACTGTCTATTTCTTCTTGCAACTCTCTTAACTTTTCCTTTAGAAAGTTAGATGCTATACCACTTGGTGCATATATGTTCAATATTGATATGGCTTCGTTATTTATGCTACCTTTCAGCAGGATATAGTTTCCTTCCTTATCTTTTTTAACGAGATCTACTTCTGCTTTTGCTTGATCTGAGATAAGGATAGCTACCCCTGCTTTTTTGGCTTTACCTGAAGCATAATAGGCTCTGTTCCAACCTTTTACCTTTACTCTATATGTATCTCCCTGCTTTAAGTGTGTTTCCTGTAAACAACATATTGTAGGATTCTGATTTTTGATCCAGTCTGCTATCGATCTCCGTTTGATGGGAGCGTTCATCCCATTCACAATTACAGTTAAAATTACTAATTCTCTATTTCCTGCCATCATATTATCCCCAGATTATGCTTTTTCCCTTGACCTCCCCTGAATCCCTTCCCCAATATTTAATTTATAGACCTCCCTTGTGACGTGCAGCCCTCCCTTTTTTTTTTTAGTATCCCTCCCTCCTCCCTCCACATCCCTTTCCTTATTCTCCTTTTCCTTTTCCCTTTTCCTCTCCCCCCTTTTAATGAGGTGAGAGAGAATTCTCTGAAAAACAAATATGACAATTATTTACTCTTTGAGCCTCTTCTGATGAGAGTAAGATTTACACAATAATTCTCCCCCTCTCTAAATTCCCTCAGATATGGTGTATTTTCTATGCCTTTTCCTGGGATGTAGTTTCCCTCTTTTTATCACTCCTTCCCCTTTTTCTGATACTACCCCCTTCCCTTTACTACACCCCCTCCTTTTTTTTCTTTTATATCAGTAAAATCAAATTATCCATGCATACGTTCTATATACCCACAACAGAGATATAGTTCTCAAGGGTTCTGTGTACCTTTTTCTGTTTCTCTTCAGTCTTGTGGATGTAGATCAAATTTTTTGTTTAAGTCTGGTTTTTTTTCTTAGAAACATATGGAATTCCTCTATTTCATTGAATGACCATCTTCTTCCATGGAAAAAGATGCTAAACTTAGCTGGGTAGTTTATTCTTGGTTGCAATCCTTGATCTTTTGCCTTTCAGAATAATAATAGTCTCTTTTAGGAGAGAGTTATGTGATGGGGGGCGGGAATAGTTCCCCTTTAGGTTGTTATCTGCTGACTCTCTGCTGTTAACTTCCTCGGGGTTGGATACCTGCTCTTTCTCTGTGTACAAGAAATGTATAGTTTTTCTTGGCTTTTTATTCATACTTAAAAAATCTTTTGGGTTCTGTCCCTGGGGTAGGAAATTATTTATTTATTTCTTTGCCAGCTTCCTCCCAGACTGGATGGATGCAGTGGCCCCTGTGCCTGAGCTAAGAGAGAGCTCTGTGAGAGAGTTCCCCACCCCCTCCCTGGAAGTGCCTCAGAGGTGATCAGCACTGCTGTGCTTTCAGGGCGCTGTGTTCTAGCGGCTTCCCTGAGGTTTGAGACTGAACAGTAAGGCGACTCAAAGCCTAGCCTATGCGTCCCGGTGGGGCGTGGATGTCAGCAGTAGGTGAGGTGAAAAGCCCCTGCACTCAAACCGGAAGTGTCTACCAGAAACCACGGTCCCTAGTTCAAAGGTTACACTTCTCTGGGACTTCCGGGGCTGAGCTCCACAGCCTTCAGCCGAGCCAGGCAGTATGAGTTACCGCCCCGCCCACTTTTCAATCTCTTAACTACCCACAGGTAAAAGCCTGGATTGCCTATGTCGGCCACAGCCACAGTGAGAGATCTGCTGAGTCACCCCTGGCATCTGGGAAGATCTAATCCGGTATTAAATTTTAAGTTGGCTTGATTTCTCTTCTGAACTGCTGTATTATAAGCAGAGAAGAGCTAACAGCCTGTGCCAGATTCTTTTATCTCAGTGCCTTCTCTGATCCCAGAGCCCTCCCCAGCGTGATCGGCGCACTGTGCCACTACCCCACCATCTGTGCTGGCCTCTCTTCTTCCTCCCCTGGGAGCTGACCTTTCCTATTGAAACTCCAGATTCTCTTCAGGTGGTAAGTTGTGCTTCCAGTCCTTGTGGATTCTATCAGTCCAGCGCTATTTCTTATGCTGATTATATCTAGTTGGTTGTGAGGGAAGAAAAGAGCTTACACAGTCGCGTGTATCTTCTCCACCATCTTGGCTCCTATATTGTTTCTTATATCACTACTTGCATGTACAATTCCTGTTTTTTATACCACATCGAGTCTGCACTGACTGTAGGGAGAGTCATCACTAATAGCATCTGCATTATTGCTATGTGCTTGTGTAATAACTCCCATGCTGATGGGTTTGTGCATACTTGTCTCTAATAAGTCCCTTCAATCCAGAAACCCACTAGCAAATCCCCACTTCATTATGGTGCTTTTCATCTCCCTTCCTAAGATGTCAGGGAGGGCGTGATCACCTCCTTTTTGGGGTTCTCACCTCCCTGAAAAGTCAGGGATGGCGCGACCACTTGTGCTCTAAAACAAAAGAAAGTGGGAGATGTTAAGCGCTAGAACTGAGCAATGCACTTGGATAATGGAACATGTTAGACTAATTGCCACTTGGACAGTTCCCTATTAACTTGTTTGAAGGTTGACCCTCCCCAGTTGTTCTGTGCTGACTTGATTGGTGGAACAAAGAGGGGGGAGTGACGTGTGTGGGGAGGAGTAGGAGGAGGAAGAGTAAGTGAGACACAGAAGCTGACTCAGTCTCTCCAGGCGTTTGAGGGAGAAAGGTGTGTGTGAGGGAGCTAGGCCTAACCCCCTGACCTTGACTGTAAAAAATCAAGAATAAAGACTTTTAGTGATACTGACTCCAGCTGATTTCTGGGAAGACAGAGTTCCAGCACATATTTATCTGTAGGCACTTAATCTGTTGACGTCTAATCACTTCAGTAGTACATATTACTCTAAAGAATTGAAGTTGAGACTAGTCCAAATTGTAGGATAAAAACATCTTTAAAGAACATGTAATTTGGTTAAGGAAGTGGCTGAATCCTTCAGTGTATACCTACCATCCATCCTCCATTCCTCACACACACAAAGATCTGAGCCCTCATTCCCATATAACTTTCATCCTGTCTATTGCTTCTGATGGATTAATTTGCTAAATCTGATTCCCACTTGGTCCTCTGATATATCCGAGGAATCACTGGGACTCAGAAAGTTTCTTCCTAGACAATTCCATCCATGGAGACACATTCTCTTAAAATCAGAAAAGAACAAATATAAAAGAAACATCACCTTATGTGCTTAAAGATATGGCTGTTGGGAGGATAATCTACCTCTCAGACTTGTGGAGGAGGAAGGAATTTATGACCAGAGGACAACTAGAGATCATTATTGATCACAAAATAGAAGATTTTGATTACATCAAACTAAAAAGTTTCTGTACAAATAATACTAATGCAAACAAGATTAGAAGGGAAGTAGCAAATTGGGAAAATATTTTTAAAAACAAAGGTTCTGACAAAGGTCTCATTTCCAAAATATATAGAGAACTGACCATAATTTATAAGAAACCGAACCATTCTCCAATTGATAAATGGTCAAAGGATATGAACAGACAATTCTCAGAGGAAGAAATTGAAACTATATCCACTCACATGAAAGAGTGTTCCAAATCACTACTGATCAGAGAAATGCAAATTAAGACCACTCTGAGATACCACTAAACACCTGTCAGATTGGCTAAGATGACAGGAACAAATAATGACAAATGTTGGAGGGGATGTGGGGAAATTGGGACACTAATACATTGCTGGTGGAGTTGCGAAAGAATCCAGCCATTCTGGAGAGCAATCTGGAATTATGCCCAAAAAGTTATCAAACTGTGCATACCCTTTGACCCAGCAGTGCTACTACTGGGTCTATATCCCAAAGAAATACTAAAGAGCAGAAAGAGACATATATGTGCCAAAATGTTTGTGGCAGCTCTTTTTGTTGTAGCTAGAAACTGGAAGATGAATGGATGTCCATCAGTTGGAGAATGGTTGGGTAAATTGTGGTATATGAAGGTTATGGAATATTATTGCTCTGTAAGAAATGACCAGCAGGAGGAATACAGAGAGGCCTGGAGAGACTTAAATCAACTGATGCTGAGTGAAATGAGCAGAACCAGAAGATCACTGTACACTTCAACAACAATACTGTATGAGGATGTATTCTGATGGAAGTGGAAATCTTCAACATAAAGAAGATCCAACTCACTTCCAGTTGATCAATGATGGACAGAGGTAGCTACACCCAGAGAAGAAACACTGGGAAGTGAATGTAAATTGTTAGCACTAATATCTGTCTGCCCAGGTTGCATGTACCTTCGGATTCTAATGTTTATTGTGCAACAAGAAAATGATATTCACACACATGTATTGTACCTAGACTATATTGTAACACATGTAAAATGTATGGGATTGCCTGTCATTGGGGGGAGGGAACAGAGGGAGGGGGGAATTTGGAAAAATGAATACAAGGGATAATATTATAAAAAAAAAAAAAAAATATATATATATATATATATATATATATATATATATATATATATATATATATATATATATATATATATATATATATATATATATACATATATAATAAAAAAATAAAATAAAAAAAATTAAAGATATGGCTGTTGGGAAGGGTAGAGTAATGCATCTTAAAATACTCTCTCCCACCCAACAGCTCACAGTGGTTCTTACCTTTCTTGATACTTGAAAGAAAAGGAAAACAAATATAGTTGGTTCATCCCTTTGGTTTTTGAATTTGGAATTCAGTTCTGGCTCAGGCAATTCCTGAATCAACATTTTTTTTTTTGATGCTGCAACAATTGAAAAGATATTTCATCATTTCACATTATCAACCTCTTGGTTATGAATAGATAGAAATAGGCTTTCAAAGATTCACATGTTGGGTGAAAACCAGATAGAACAATGACATGGGCCTACAGATGAACAGGAGAAGGAAAGTAGTTTCTACTGCCTTGGGAAAATAATCACAAAGTTTCATTAAATGACTTCTAAGTGCCCTATGAAACAAAAATCCATTGTTCTTCTTGTATTACATGGTTATAAATCACAGAACACAACATTCTCTAAAGAATTGAAGTTAAGGATTGCCTCCAAAAGGATGGCCATATCCAAGAGGAATTTGAAATACATTGTAAATAAAGGATTATCAATGAGAATGTTAAAGGATGATGTCAAATTAATATTGAAATATTGAATCAAAATTGAAAAAGAAAACGGGCTGGTAATATAATAACAGTGAGGGATAACTAACAGCTAACATGTATGTTCCATTAGAATATTTGGCATGTCAAGAAAATTGTAAAAAACTCTTAGATCACAAGGTAGATATCTAGTTGTGAACTTATAGGAGAATAGGAATTAAACAATAGTTTGACAGAAACAGATATAGTGCTCGTGACATACTGGCATTTCAATCACAGATCCATTTGAGTATTTGAAGGACTATCAATATAATATGTAAGTTTGTGGATACATATAACATTTGATTTAGAAACACCCAAATAACTTTATAGAAATTCAATTCATGTTTCCAACTTTGAAAATAAACATTTTTTACTTTGATTAATTGTATTTTTAAGAAGTGAGTGGCAACAGAAACAGTTATCACAACTATATTAATAAAAGTGCCTGCTACAGGCAATTTGAACTGGCTGTCATTTTAGAAGTGCCCTACATCACTCATACCTGCTTTTGGCTATCTCTGGTTTTATATGTTGACTTTCTCAAATCTCAAATGGCTTTCAGTTCTAACTGCAATGTCCCCAACTAACTACCTTATGAAGAAGGTAGTGCCCTGTTCTCAGCTGCCAGAGAGGTATTTCAGAAGACAACCACTATACTACTATTCACTTAACAAAGTATGAAGGAGCAATTTCAGGAGGCAAACTTCATATAATTCCCCAGTGTTTTTGATCTTCTTTCTTTAATGCCTTTATATCATAGACTTGAGGGCAAGTATATCCTATATTGCTGCTGAGAAAGGAATTGTAGGAAATCTTTAAGCTTTCTTGGACCAAAGTGAACATAAAAATGAATTTAATAGGGACATTTATTTCCTTCATGAACTCTATATTTTGAAGAAAAATGGGTTGTTGGATCAATAACTCAGAGACTAAAGCTGACATAATTGAATAGCAATCCATCCTCACTAGCACATCACTCTAAAACATTACTTAAAGGATATAGTATATGAAGAAAGGCAATGTGAATCTCATTAAGGAAAATTAAGCATTAAAATCCAAGCTGGAACCTTAATATAGAATTAAGGGAACTTGTAATCTTGCTTAACTAAAGTAATTTGAAAATGAAAAATGAGAGCCCTAGATTAGGGCTGATTGTGACCACTCTTGTATCCTAATCATATGGATAAGCAACTGGGAAGTATATACTTGCCCTCAGAAAAAGAGCTTTAAGGTTTAGAACCAAATGAAAATGTCCAATTTATTGATTTTATGTTTCTTCTTCCTGCATGATAGTAGGTTGAGAATATGATACAGCATATTACAATAACATCATTCACAGCATGTCTGGCTGTCAGCCACTGTTGGGGCACTTTTGAGTAGATTTGTGTAATGGATATTTTGATTGGATATTCTAATTAATTTGGAAACATTACTTTCAGTTTGAAAGACAACATATTTGAATGAGAGATAAGACATAGAGGGCTTTCAACATTTCAATCCATGCAGTTGTTGCAGGTGGAAAGAAAATTAATTCTATGCAATTCATAGTTTTATCTCCATTTTTCTATTGGATTAACAGAGGACAAGCACTTTCTCATGCTGTGTTGGTTGTCATCTAATTAAAGCACACAGCTCTCCACCTTGTTGGGATATATTGATGAAGTGTTTGGAGAGAACAGCAGAAAGGAAATAATAGTGGTCAGATTTTACTAAGCTGTAATTTATTCACTATCACCTGCAAGCAGCAATTATCTCAAAAAAAAGCTAGAAGGATGCAATTTGGTTTGTTACTCTTGCAAAAATAATACAATTAAAATATTTAATATGTCTTTCATAATTCAATTCAGTTCAAGGAATGTTTATTATTCACCCATTATATACAAAATCCTGTCCTAGATATTGGGTAAACAGTAAAATTGAGATAAGACACAATCTCTGGCCTTGTGGAGTTTATAGCAATTAGAAATAGAGAACAACATCAACAATATATAACTCATCTGATATTTCTTTATGAAAGAAAATTCCTTATTTGCAAAATTGTTCAGCAAACACAAATGACAAAGTTTTTGTAACTTAGTTGATAAAGCTGCTGAGAAAGAACCTAAGCATTTAAGTATCATGTCCACAAATGTTAGAAGATGAATTTTAACCAATTCCTTTTTACTCCAAGTCCAACATGTTAATCAGTTTACTATGTTGTCTCTTAATAACAAATAATACTCTATGTCCAATCAATCAAAAACATTTATTCCATGCTAGACACTAGGTATTCAAATATATGAAATAACAAAACAAAAACAAAGTGCTATTATATTTTAAACAGCTTGCTACAATCTTTATCAACATAGAAAGGTAGGGAACATTTCCTAAAGGATTTGATAAGTAAGTACTGCTCAGAACTGTTTTACAATTCTTCAATGCAGTTTCCTACTGAATTTTCTTTATTTTTTAAATTAAGCCTTCATTAAAGAGAAATACTTAGTAACTGTATTGTGACTTTTAAAAGTTACTCAAGTTAAGTACACGCATATCAAAAGAAGTGGTCCCCGAGTTTATAAAAAGCACAAATAGGAAAAAAAAAAAAAAAAAAAAGTTAAATTCACAACTTTCCTCAAGAAACAAAGAGTTAAATGCAGATAAGTGCTTCATCATTTACACATAAAAGTCATGATACATTTATTAGTAGTTTAATGTTTATAAAATACTTTCTTCATGATACTACTTTAATTCAAGTAGTATCTCTATTTTACAAAAATGAACAAACAAAAAACTATGGTTTGAAGAGGATAAGTGATATGAATCAAGTTTTCTGCCTCTGAAATCAAAGTATTTCTCACTAAACCATACTAAGAGTATATTTTAGAAAAGACAGCACCAATACAAAATAGAATAGCTCAGTACCATCTAAAAATTTTAAAATTATGGAAAAATCTTGATGCAAAAATTATTGTTACTCTTTTCCTCTTCTTAAAACTTGTATTTTATAACACTTTGGATCTGTTTGACATTTTCTCTATTGAAGCAACATATGTAGTCATTTGAATTAACTGTCAATAATTCAAATGTGATTATAATTGAAGTTCATTATCAATTGTTATAGTTTATATTCAGTTAGTTTATTATTGGAAGAAAGAAGAAATTTAGAGATTCTAAAAAGAATTACAATAGTTGCTTGATGCCAGCAGAACCAAATCTATTAAACTAGTACAGAATGTGAAGGCTATGTCTCTGGAGATTGAAATCATAAATAACTCTCTAAGAAATATAAATGTTACAGTGATTAAACAAAGAATCCCTTTTTCTCCTGTTTTTTTTTATCTTTCCTTCTGATGTAATAGAACTGTGTCCCCCTGATCTTTGTAGAAGGCTGGCCTGGGTTGGACAAACCCTGAATCTCAACCCCTCAGACCTTTGGGAGCATCCCCACCCTCCTACTTGATTCCCAGGGGAAGCTCCTACAATAATACTCATTTACAATTCATTTGGAGATCTTGGCCTGGGGATAATTACCATCCATTTTTGGCTTGGAAATTACTCCCAATATTCATCTGGAGATCATTACTTAGCTCAGGGCCATAGAAACCTAAATATAATCAACCCAACCTTTCCTAATTTCCTAACCAGGAACTAGCTCACTGAGACTTCTCAGTGATAATAAACCCATTTCTTGCAAAAACCTCATCTGGAGCCTGGAACTGCGAACTTTTTTCGTAAAACTTGTGATGCCAGCTTGTTAGGGCAATCTCACCCCCCCAACACTTCCTCTTTCTCTCTTTTCTTTCCCTCATTTCTGCTTCCTCATTTCTTCCTCCCACTCTCTCATATTCTAATTTTCTACCTCTCTACTTCCCTTTCCTCCAGAGACAGAAATATCTCTTAAGGTGAAAATATTTTTAAGAAAGCTAAAAAGAAAAACAAAAAAAAAAAATGCAAAAGGATAGATAGTGATACAAATGGGATAACTTGAATTCATAAAATAATAAGTTTTATAAAATACTTTCTGGAAATGAAGGTAACACTTTGTGAGCTCATTTACCAGGGCCTGAGCTACTGGAATGGAAAAATCCATGGAAAAAACAGACTAGTATTATGATGTGCACTAAGAATATCTATATAGAATGCATAATCACTGGGAATTTGGGTATGAGATGAAGATCATAAGGATAAGCCTATGTAAAATAAACAAAGATCAGAAAAATGCTAGAATTGCCTGAAAAGTGACAAAGAATAAACTTCAAATGGCAAGGTTTTGAAAACATTAGGAAGTAAAATCTGAAGAGAATATATTCTTACACTTTGAAAAAAAAAAGTAAAATCTAGCGATTCATTATAAAAGAGATACACGAAGTAGAATAATACCTAGTTGCCCCCATGCCCTTTATATTATGCCTGAAAACTATATAAATGGTAGGAAGATAGGTTCAAATGCTGTCCAAGAAATGTCCACAGCAAACCAAGTGCAAAACTTCCAGTTGTGTCTGTTTAATTAGTTGCCTACAAAGCAGCAAACAATAGTAAAAAGGCTCTGGAAGAAGAGTGTTAATGAGATTCAAAGGATCTAGATAGCACTGTTGGAGTGGAGATAAAAGACAAACCCCAGGATCTCTGCATTTTAATCAGTCTGATCACAGTTTTGATGAATATGCCAAAGGGATTGTTCTTTGCTCTGTTTCTACAGTGAGTGAAAGGCAACAAAAGGAGCAGTTTTGAATCTCACACTTACTGACAGATGAGTCATGTGGGATTAATGTTTGAATTCATTAATGTTAGAATTAGAGTTGGGGCTCATGTTTTTCTTGATAGACATATTATCATTCAATAAGTGTGATATTTAGGAGCCTGATTGGTTAATTAACTAATTATTCCAGTTGGTCAGGGACCTGTGCATGTGTACCCTGAATTCATAAACAGATATATACTCAGTAATACCATATGTGATTTTTAACCAAGAAAAATACTGTGAACTAGTCTTTGTTGAATCTTAGACAAAAAAAAAAAATTGCATTAAAAAAGGATTGTAATATAGAAATTGCAATCCCCAACAGAAAATTTTAGGCTGTCTTCGTGACTAAAATGCTTGATTTTATAAGTGAGGATGACTCCTGTGTATCATAGATACTCAGCTCAGTTTTCTGGAAGTGGACTAGAGTTTCTACAATGACCTAATGCTTCACCCTAAAATTGCATAGCAAAATCTTTAACTAATGACTGGTAGGGGAAAACAGTACCAATCTGTGAAGGAAGAGATAGGTCTATTTATTAGCATGTGACTAAGCTGCTACATAACAGACATAGATATCAAATATTCAGGATTTTTTCTTAATGTTTTAATATGGCCCCACCCTTCCCATCGTCATATAAATTGAATGTGTTTATATTTCACAACAAACAGCTAGGCTTATATAGAAAACAATCTTGACAGTAGCAATAAAATATTCTAGAGTTAGAACTACAAAACTGTATGGCATTCTGTACAAAGTTTGTAGAAAGTTGGGAGTAATCAAATTCAGAACCTCATTTTGATGTTGACCACAATGATGGAATTTTCTATTGCAGCTAGATGACTTACTCAATAGGGCACTGGGACTGCTTTCAGCCCTGTTTGCATCAGTTCCTTATTTGTAAAATGAGCTGGAAAAGGAAACAGAAAATCACTGTAGTGTCTTTGCCAGGAAAATCCCAAATGGTGTTGCAAAAAAAAATTTAAAAATGACTGAAATAATTGAACAACAACCTTCTAATTTTCCTGACACCATTGATACTTATAGGTTCTTCCCATAATCAAGAAATAATTACTTTGAGATAAGCTGTTGAAATTTCCATATTCTTGTTATAATATGACTGCTGTAGAGAAAACTATTTGATTGTTGCTTATCCTTAGAATCCTTCTGGGTTACACACATTGAGAATATTTCAAAATATCATCAGTTTATCCTCCCCAATCTCTCCACCTCTGCTATTTTCTCTAGCCTTAGAGTTCAGTCCCAAAATCAGTCTGCAGACTTGCCAACAAGCAATCCCAGAAGATATCTGGTCTGCAATATACATAGATGAATGAGAATCCTTCCACAATGTAAATGATGAATGGTCATGCAACCTTTGCTTACAGATATTTGGTAAAAGGTAACTCATTGCTACCATAGACAACTCATTCTGTTTTGGGCCAACTGAATTGTTGAGACCTGCTTTCTTAATTTGAGCCTCAGTTTGTTACTTCTATCCATTTCTAATAATTCTGTTCTCAGGAATCAAGTAGAGCAAGCTAAAATGATAGCTCTTCATGTATTTAAAATGAGCTATCATATCTCCTTAAAGTATTTTCCTTCCTTTAAACTAAATGTGTCTATTTCTTGTTAGGGATTATCAACTTGGGGTTCATTAATTTATTTTTATTTGTCTTATTTTATTTTTAGTGCTTTGATAATAGAATTTCAACAAAATCTGTTCCCTTTGTAGTTGCATATATTTTATCCAATGCTTTTTAAAATTGTTATCCTGAAAAGGGTCTATATAGTCTTCACTGGATTGCCAAAGGGGATCAAAACACAAGAAAAAGATTAAGAAACCCTAGTTGACCATTCACCCTATAACAATATTTAGCAACTTTTGTTTTAAAAGATCAGAGAGCTTGGAGTATGGGATATTATATTGGATATTATAACCAAGAATCATATACCTGCCAAAACTGAATATACTTCCACAGGAGGAAAGTGACTATTCAGCGAAATAAAGGACTTTCACCTATTCTTGACAAAAAAAGACCAGAACTGAATAGAAAATATGACTGCCAAATACAAGGTAAAAGAAAAACATGAAAAGATAAACAAGAAAGGAAAATCACAAGGGACTTAATAATGTTAAACTGTTTATATTCTAATATGGGAAAAGATACTTGTAATTCATAAGAATTTTCTTATTATAAGGGTAATTAGGAGTATATATAGACAGATGCTGTAGGTATTAATTGAATATGAGAAGATGATATAAAAAGGTTTGAACTGACAGAAGGGGCAAGGACAAGGTAGAATGGAATAAATAATGTAACACAAAAGAGACAAGAACAACCTTTTACAATGGAGGTGAAAGTGGGAGAGAATAAACCTTACACTCAAAAGAATTGGTTCAAATAGGGAATAACATATACATTCAATTGAGTATAGAATCTATATTACTATATAGGAAAGTAGGAAAGGAAGTGGATAAAAGATAAGTCTGGAAGGGTGGGGTGGGGTGACAGAAGGAAGGAAAATTGGGGGAAGGGATAGTCAGAAGTAAAACATTTGAAGAAGGACAGTGTGAAATGAGAAAGAAAATAAAATTAATGGTGTGAGGAAATAGGATGGAGGAAAATAATAATTGTGAAGAAAAAAAAACTGAATCAAGTTTTTGATAAAGGCCTTATTTCTGTAACACATAAAGAACTGAGTTAAATGTCTAAACAAATTAGTCTTTCCCTAAACGATAAATGATCAAAAGATATGAACATTTTTCAAATGAAGTAATCAAGTTATATTTAGTCATATTTAAAATAAATATTCTAGTTCACTGTTGATTGGAGAGTTCAAGTTGAAGTAATTCAGAAGTATTACATCATATCTATCAACTTGGCTAATGGGCCAGAAGGGGAGAATGAGAAATGTTGAAAGAAATGTGTGGAAAGAAGAGGTAGAGAGGAAAGACACATTGAAGCATTGTTTGACCTATGAATTGATTCATTCATCCTATAGGGAAGTGTGCAACTATGCCCAAAGGACCATTAAAAACTTTGACCTGGTAAGACAATTTCTATATCTGTATCAAAAAAAGAGATTAAAAAAAAAACAACAAAGAAAAACACTTATATGTACAAAAATATGAATAGCAGCTCTTTTCTAGTGGCAGAGAATTGGAATAAAGGGATGTCTACCAATTAGAAAATGACTGAATACATTGTGCTAGACAAATAATGAGCAAGATGCTTTCAGAAAAAGTTGGAAAGGGTTTTATGAGATGATGCAAAATGAAATGTATTAAGTACAAATTAACAGAAATATTATCAAATGATCACCTATGAATGACTTAGCTATTCTACAATACAATGATCCAAGGACTTATGAAACTCTGGACTTTTGAAAAATCCTCTATATCCCTACAGAAAGAATTAAGGCTTTTTTGTCTGTTTTCTTTCAAAACATGACTAATGTGAAAAAAATAAAATGCTAAATAAATTTTTTTAAAAACCATTAATTTTACTGGAGGAAAAGAAAGGGTTGCAATATATTGCCAGTAAGAAAACATGGTTTATAGAAATAAGTAAAAGTAAAACCTATTTTAAACAAAAGGTTACTTCAATCATTTATTATATGTGCTGTATGTTAACTGTGTTCCACTGTTCTACTTTTCTATTTCTTAATTACTACCAGATCATTTTGACAGTTGCAGCATTATTTGAAGTTTAAGAGCTGATGCTACTAAATCTCTTTCCTTTTATCTTTTTTTTAATAAGTCCTTTGTTATTCTTGACCTCTTATTCTTCAAATAAATTTTAATATTATTGTTTCTAGCTCAATAAAGTATTGTTTTGGTAATTTAATTGGAATATTATTGAATAGGTAGATTAGTTAAGGTAGAATTGTCATTTTTAATCATACTGGTTCTTCCCACCCATTAGTAATTAGTATTTCAACAATTATTTAAATCAAACTTTATTTGTATAAAAATGTTATCATATGCACATATAAATATCATTTCTATGTGATATAACATAAAATATTTATTTATTTATCTAAATTTATAATTATATTTCTGTAGTTCCTGGGTTTGTTTTGACAGGTACACTTCCAAGATTGCATGCTGTGTATAATTATTTTTAATGGGATATCTCTTATAATCTCTTTTTACTGTTGGTAATATATAGACATGCTAATGATTTATGTGGATTTATTTTATATTCTTTTATTATTGTTACTATCAAGAATCTTTCATTCCATGTTCTGTTTTAATTTATTTGTTCATCTTCCTTTTGTTTTCCAACAGAACTCTACTTTCATTTTTTAAAAAAGAGTACTTGCCATATTTATTCTACGTATTTAATCCTTGTGGCTACACCATTACCCTTATCCCCATTTTATTTGTTGTTGTTAAGTTTCTTCTGTGTTCACCCTTAGACATCTTGATATATATGGTTTTTGGCATTTTTTGGCATTTTGGCAAATCTCTGTGTGCATTATTATATTAGAGTCATTTTGTATCTCTTTTCTGTATCCTTAGTTGATTTTAAGTTTGATTTCATTAGCTCTTGCTGATGACTTCTATTTTATCTGGCGTATAAATTCTCTGGATGCAGGCAGATTTCAGTCCATCTTAAATTGTCCAAGATTGTGGTCTTCAGCAATCCTTTCTTCCCACACTACCCCAATTCATAGTCACTATGATCATAATGCTACAGATTTCCAATATACCTGGACCATCTAAGGTAGAAGATTCCTGCCTGAAAATGGAAATGTAAATTGAAATATTACTGTTCAAAGTGCTGGCAGGCTTCCAACCTCTTTATTTGAACACAAGCTGGCTTTCTTGGAATAATCTGACTCCCAAGGTGAAAATGCATATGAATGCACATGTTCTAGACAAATGAAAGCACTTAAGTCTTATTTCTCTTTGGGATTCTTGATCATTATTTTGGTCATTATATATTATAGATTTTTACTAGAGTATGTATAGGAGAGGTGTGGTTCTTTAAAATCTTTTACAATTCTGCCTTAACTGGAAATTGCTCTATCAAATTTTCATGTTTGATCCTTTATAGCAGAGGTGGGGAGTCTTTATCCTTGGGAAGACCGTTTGAGTATTTATAACATCATTTGCAGGCTATTTGAAATTATCAACTTATGGAATTCAAGCAATAGGAAGTTGTGATACCTAGATTTCAATTCATCATTGCCTACAGTTGTCATGGCATAATTTTGTGACCTGCTAGCTAGATGTTCCTCACACCAAATGCTTTTTGCAGATTCTACAAAAATAATAATAGTTGATATTTATGTAACATTTTTGCCTTATTTCATATGAATCTCCCAGAAAAACTGCAATCTCTTTGCAACAAATGTAGAAACTAAGATTTGGAGATGTTGCACGACTTCTTTAAAGTAACATATTCATTAAGTTTTAGGCATAGGATTTTAACAAAATTCTTCTTGGCTGCAGGGTTAAAACTATTTCCACTAGACCACTGTGTTTCTTGTCATTTGCCATTAAATTATAATTCTCTTATTGACTAATTGCTTCCAATTCCCTTTATGGTACAAGGTATTGAAGCTGAGGTTTATAGGCTGAATAGGATTACAAATTATCAGTTTTCATCTTAGGTAACACTTCTGCCAGAGATTTTCAAATGACAAAAATGTCCTAGGCATACTGGGGATGGGGGAAGGGATAGGAGGTGGGATTTCTTAACTCTGGCTCACAGCTGCTTTCTAATCTGGGAACCTGTTGAAAACCACCCAGTATGCTGTTACCATCCCAATTTGTTGCCACACAGTTCACACATCTCAAAGATAGTTTTGACAGGTAGAAGAAAACAAAATAAAATTCACAAAATATCTCATAGCCAATAAAAGTATCTCTCAATGAGCAACAGTCTCCTCAGAGAGCTGCACATATCCTCTGTCACTGACAGTCATACCATAGGTAGTGTTCTCAGGGCAAATGCCATCTTTCTCACTCTCCTTTCCTAATAACCTTCCTCTGCCTTACTTTTCCTTTTATAGATTTGCAAAGAATAGTTTCTAAAGAGCCACTAAAAATTGATCAAAGTAGTTCCCTATTTGTCAATGGATCTGTCCATTTTTGAAAGACAAAAGATTACTTTGTCTTGGAAGTATACATGCTTTTCTTTGTATCCCAGATTGCTAGGTTTTCCCTTTGAGTTAAAGTCATTCTTGATAAATTTTGGTATCAAAGAAGTTTGTCCTTGATAAAGAACAAACCATGCCCCTCCTATCTTTAAGCAGAGGTCAGCTTGGGACACCAGGCTTATATTTGGCAATTTCAAAGCTAAATAACCTTTTTTCCTCACATAATAGAAATGAGTATCTTTCCTAACCTGGGAACTTCACAAATCATTCCAATTTTCTTTAAATATTTATTGAATCATTGTGGAGCATTTGAATGGGGATAATTCAAATTATCCTAAACAGCTACAGATCAGGTAGGAATGAGGGTGCTGACCAGAAATCTATACTCCCTAAGGAATAGTAAATTACAATACATCAGGACAGCTTATGAAAGCACACTATAGAAAAGTTGAGGAAGAAAAAGAAAAGAAATATTTTCCTTTGCATTTATGACACATAGTACTTAAAATCTCATATACCTCAATGGATACAACCTTGAAACTGAGCTAACCAATGTAACTATTTATTAGACCAATTCATTATTGTTAGCAATTGACATGCACTTTATACACAATAAGTAATAGCTATGGTATGTCTATGAATAAAGAAATATTTTCTAAATTCTGAAATTCAAAGTGAAACTATCATTTATATTTCCTTAGCAAAAGATTAATACTAGTTTTAAACAACATATCTGTGTCATCCTAGCTTTTCTAAGGATGTGTTGGTATGTATAATTAATTGAAAAACAAAAGCAAACAGGCTGTAAGCACAGATTGAGTTATTACCAACATGAAAATCTCATTGGTCATTACTTGAAAACTAATTGTTGACATTTTTTTTTAAATAAACTGGAATTATTGGTTTTTATGTTCCTACAATCATATTTTGTTTTCTTTTAAAAAGTTGTTTAAATAATAACTTTCTTATTTTTCCAAATATGTGCAAATATCATTTTTAAAATTTGACTCTGCAAAACCTTTTGTTCCAGATTTTCTTCCTGCTTACCGTTCTGTCCCCTCCCCTAGAGAGCAAGCAATCTAATATAGGTTAAATATGTGCAACTCTTCTAAACATATTTCAATATTTGTCATGCTGCACAAGAAAAATCAGATCAAAAGGAGGTAACCATAAGAAAAAACAATAAGCATATAAACAACACCAACAACAAAAAAGTTGAAAATACTATATTTTAATCTACATTTCTCTGGAACACCTATTGTTCTTTTCATCCTTGAATCACCTCATTTTTGAAAAGAGTCAAGTCCATCACAGCAATCATGACATAACCTTGTAGCTTTCCTTTGTATGTATCTCTCTGCTTCAAATGTGTTTCTTGTAAACAACATATTATAAAATTCTGGCTTTTAACCCACTCTGCTATCTGCTTCCATTTTATGGGAAAGTTCATCCCATTCACATTCACTATTAAAATTACTAACTCCATATTTCTCACCATCCTATTTTTCCCAAATTATACTTTTCTCTCTCCTTTAACTTTTCACCTCCACACCAATTTTTGCTTCTAACCATCATATCCCTCAATGTCTTCTCTTTCACCCCCTTTTCTTATCCCTTTCTCCTTCTCCTTCTACTATTCCTTTTATTAAACTTTCCATTTTCTTTTCCCTTTATTTTTTCCCTTTCTACTTCCCTATAGGGTGAGACAAATTTTTACATGAAAATACAAATGTATGTTATTCCCTCTTTGAACCAAATCTGATGAAATTAAAATGCAAACAATGTTCATCCTCCTCCTTTCTTTTCATCAACTGTAATAGGTCTCTTGTGCTTCTTCATGTGATGCAATTTAACCCGTTTTTTTTATGTCCCCTTTCCTCTTCTTTCAGTAAAATACCTTTTCTACCTGTAGTTTCTTTTTTTACATCATTACAAATAAGTCAAATTATACTTATATCCTCCATGTATACCCACAACACAGATACAGGTCTCAAAAATTAAAAAAATATATATCTTTACATATAGATATGTAAATATTTTAACCTTTAAAAACATGATTTTTTCTTCCCATTTTACTTTATGATGTTTCTCTTTAGTTCTGTATTTGCAGATGACATTTTCTATTCAGTTCTGTTTTTTTCATAAAAAATAATTGAAAACCCCTAATTTCATCAAATAGCTGTCTTTTCCCCTAAAAAGTTTTGCTGGGGCTGCAGTCCATGTTCCTTTGCCTTCAAGAATATCATATTCCAGTCCTTTTGATCCTTTAAATTGGAACCTGCTAGGTCCTGAGTAATTCTGATTGAGGTTCTTTAATATATAAATTGTTTCTTTCTGTCTGCTTTCAGTATTTTGCCCTTGATCTGAAAATTCTGGAATTTAGCTACTATATTCCTTGGAGTTTTCATTTTGTATTCATTCTATGAATATTTTATCCCCTTGTTTTAGGATATCAAGACAATTTTTCCTCAATGATTTCTTTTTTTTTTTATTTTAATTACAGCCTTTTATTTTCAAAATACATACATGGATCATTTTCATCAATCACCTTTACAAAATCTTCTATTCTATTTTTCCCTCTCTTCCTACATCCCCTCCCCAAGATGGCAAGTGATGCAATGTAAAGGGCTGGAACTCTGAGCAGATGCACTTGGACAACCTAGCACTTGAGGCTAATTATCAATTGGACAATACTCTATTAACATATACTTAGAGTATGACCCTGCTCAACTATTCTGTGCTGGCTAGATATGTGGGTCTAGAGAGAGAAGGGTGAGAGAGATCAGAGAGTAGAGTAGGACAAGCAGATTCATTCTTTGGTGGTGGAGAGAGAGAAAGGAGGTGTGGAGATTCTTATATCTAATCCCCTGACAGCGACCCAAAAGACCAAGAATAAAGACTTTCCCTTACCCTGACTCCGGCTGATTCTAAGATATCCAAGGTACTAACGAAGTCACTAAAATCCAATATTTTTTCAACTTGTATAATCCTTTTATATATATTTGCATAAATATCATGCCATGCAATAAAAATCAGATGAAAAAGGAAAAAAAAAGAGAAAGACAACAAAATTTAAGGAAATAACAAAAGAGTTGAAAACACTATATTGGAGTCCACATTCAGTTCCCACTGTCCTCTCTCTAAGTTCAGATGACTTTTTTTCATCACATGATCATTGGAACTGGCTTGAATCATCTCATTGTTGAAAAGAGCCATGTCTATTAGAATTGACCATCATATAATCTTGTTGTTCCCATGTATAATGATCTCCTACTTTTGCTCATTTTACTTAGCATCAATTCATGTAAGTTTCTCCAGGCTTCTCTGGAATCATCCTGCTAATTGTTTCTTATAGAACTATAATGTACTATAGCATTAAACCATAACTTATTCAGCCATTTTCCAACTGTTGGCATCCACTCAGTTTCTAATTTATTGCCATTATAAAAAAAAGTTGCCACAAACATTTTTCTACATGTTGGTCCTTTTCCCTATTTCATGATCTCTTTGGGATACAAGCCAAGTAGAAATACTGCTGGATGAAAGGGTATGCACAGTTTGATAGCCCTTTTGTGTGGCTCTCCAGAATGGTTGAATCAACCCACTATGTCCCAGTTCATCCATATCCCTTCCAATATTTGTCTTTATCTTTTCCTGTCATCTTAGCTAATCCAAGAAGTATGAAATGGTATTTCATAGATGTCTTAATTTGCATTTCTCTAATCAATAATGATTTAAAGTACTTCTTCATATATTTAGATATGTTTTTAATTTGCTCATCTGAAAATTGCCTGTTCATATCATTTGACAAATTGCCAATTGGAAAATGACTTGGATTGTTATAAATTTGATTCATTTCTCTATATATTTTAGATATGACCCTTTATAGAACCCTTGAATGTAAAAAAAAAAAAAAATTCCCCAATTTATTGCTTCCCTTCTAATCTTGTCTGCTTTGGTTTTGTTTCTACACAAATTTTTAACTTAATATAATCAAAACTATATTGGGGCAGCTAGGTGGCGCAGTGGATAGAGCACCAGCCTTGAATTCAGGAGGACCTGAGTTCAAATTTGGTCTCAGACACTTAACACTTCCTAGCTGTGTGACCCTGGGCAAGTCACTTAACCCCAGCGGGGGGGGGGGGGAATATATATACATATATATATATATATATATATATATATATATATATATATATATATATATATATATATATGTAAACAAAATTTTGCATTGAATGGTATATTAACAAAATTTTGCATTGAATGGTGTACTTGATTTCTTCTTTGCCCAAAATTTCTTTCTTTTCCAAAAATCTGAGAGGTAAAGTATCCTTTACTCTTTTAATTTGTTTATAATGTCACTTTTTATGTCTAAATTATGAACCCATTTCTATCTTATATTGGTTTACAGTATTAGGTATGGGTCAATGCCTAGTTTCTGCTATATTCATTTCCAATTTTTCCAACAGTTCTTGCCAAATAGTATGTTCTTATCCCAAATGCTGGGGTCTTTGGGTGTGTTAAACACTAGATTATTAAAGTCATTGACTATTTTATTTTGAACTTATCCTATTCCCCTGATCAACTACTGTATTTCTTAGACAAAATATAATGGTTTTGATGACTGCTGCTTTATAATATAATTTTAGGTCTGTTACAACTAGGCCACCTTCATTTACATTTTGATTCATTAATTCCATTGAAATTCTTGATTTTTTTGTTCTTCCAGATGAACTTTATTATTGCTTTTTCTAGCTCTGTAATTTTTTGTGAGTTAAATTGGTATGGCACTGAATAAGTAGATTAATTTAGTTAGTATTGTCATTTTTATTATATTAACTCAGCCTACCAATGAGCCCTTGATATTTTTCCAAGATATTAGATCTGACTTTATTTGTGTGGAAAGACTTTCGCAATTCTGTTCATATAGTTCCTGACTTTGCGTTGGTAGGTACAATTCCAAATATATTATATTATCTACAGTTATTTTTAAATGGGATTTCATTTTGTATCTCTTGCCACTGGACTTTGTTGATAATATATGAAAATATTGATGATTTCAGTGAATTTATTTTGTATCTTGCAACTTTGCTAAAGTTGTGAATTGTTTCTACTAGTTTTTTAGTTGATTCTCTAGGATCCTCACAAAATTATATGCCATTATATCACCTGCAAAGAATGCATTACTTACCCTAATTCCTTTTATCTCTTTTTATTTATCATTTAATTCTCTTACTAAAGCTAACACTTCTAATACAATATTAAATAGTAATGGCGATAGTTGGCAATCTTGTTTCACCACTGATCTTATTAAAAATGCTTCTAATTTATCTCCGTTTCATCTGATGCTTGCTGAAGGCTTTAAATAGATGCTATTGATCATTTCAAGGAAAACTCCATTCATTCCTGTACTCTCTAGTATTTTTAATAGGAATGAGTGTTAGATTTTGTTAAATGCTTTTTCTGCAACTATTGAGTTAATCATATGATTAGTTTGGTTATTGATATAGTCATTTATGGCTAATGGTTTTCCTAATATTGAACTAGCCTGCATTCTTAGTATAAATCCTCCTTGGTCATGGTATATTATCTTAGGAATAACTTGCTGTGATCTCTTTGCTAATATTTTATTTAATATTTTTGCTTTAGTATTCATTAGGGAAAATGGTTTATAATTTTCTTTCTCTGTTTTAATCCTACCTGGTTTCAGTATCAGCACCATGTCTGTGTCATAAAAAGAATTTGGTGGGATTCCTACTTTCCCTATTTTTCCACATAGCTTGTATAACATTGGAATTAATTGTTCTAGAGATGTTTTCTTAGGGAATTGAATAATATTGCTTGTTCAATTTCTTTTTTTTCCTAAAATGGGACTATTTAAGTAATTTGTTTCCTCCTCTGTTAATCTGAGCAATTTCTATTTTTGTAAAAATTCATCCATTTCACTTAGATTATCATGTTATTGGCATACAGTTGGGCAAAATACCTCCAATTTCTTCTTCAGTGGTGGAAAGTTCACCATTTTCATTTTTTATACTACCAATCTGATTTTCTTTTTTTCCTTTTTCTGAAAAAAAATAGCTAAAGGTTTATCTATTTTGTTAGTTTTTTCATATAACTAGATCTTAGTTTTACTTATTCATTTTTTACTTTAGATTTATTAATTTCTCATTTTATTTTCAGAATTTCAAGTTTTGAATTTACTTGGGGGGGTTTAATTTGTTCTATTTCTAACTTTTTGTTTGTATGCTCAATTCATTGATCTTTTCTTTCTTTATTTTATACAAGTAAGCATTTAGAAATATAAAACTTCCCTATAAACTGCTCTAGATTCATCCCACAAATTTTGGTATGTTGTCTCATTATTGTCATTCTTTTTGATGAAATTATTGGTTGTGTCTAAGTTTTCTTTTTTCACTCACTCATTCTTTAGGATTAGATTATTTAACTTGCAATTAATTTTTGGTCTAATTTTTCCTAGCCCTTTATTAAATGTGATCCTCATTGTATTATGATCTGAAAAAGATGCATTTATATTTCTGCCTTTCTGCATTTGATTTTGAGGTGTTTTTGCTTTAATATATGGTCAATTTTTGCATAGATTCCATGAACCACCAAGAAAAAGTACACTTCTTTCTGTTCTCCATTCAATTTTCTCCAATGTCTATTATCTCTGAGTATTCTAGGATCCTATTTACCCCCATAACTTCTTTCTTATTTATGTTATTGTTCAATTTATCTAGTTGTGAGAGAGCAAGGTTAAGATCCCTTACTAGTATAATTTTGCTGTCAATTTTTTTCTTACAACTCACTTAACTTGTCCTCTAGGAATCTGGATGCTACACCATTTGGTGAATATATGTTTAATATTGCTATTATTTCATTACCTATGATACTCTTTAGCAAGGACTATATAGTTTTCTACCTTATCTGTTTAATTAGATCTATTTTTTTTTTCTTTTGCTGGATCTGAGATAAGGATCACTAACCATGCTTTATTTTACTTCAAATGAAGCATAATAGATTTTGCTTCAGTCTTTTACCTTTATTCCGTATGCATCACTCTGCTTTAAATGGTTTTCTTTTAAACAGCATATTGGAGGATTCTGGCTTTTAATCCACTCTCCCATCCACTTCTGTTTTGTGAGTGTTCATCCCATTCACATTCACAGTTAAAATAATCACCATCTTATTTTCTCCAAGTTATACTTTTCTATTTCCTTTCCATCTTTCACTCCTCCCCAGTATTTTGCTTCTGACTACTACTTCCCTCAAACATCCCTCCCCCTTTACAGCCCCTCCCCTTTCTTATACATTTCCCCTATTGCTTTTGTTATCTCTTCTTTAACCTCTGTCTTTTCCTTTCCCCTTTCCCCTCTCACTTCCCTATAGGGTGAGACAAGTTTCTCTGTGAAGCCAAAAGTCTGATGTTCTCTCTTTAAGTCAAATCTGATGAGAATAAGATTCACACAATATTTATCTCTCTCCCTTCCTTCCCTCAAATATAATATGTCTTCTTTGCCTCTTCATAAGATGTAATTTACCTCATTTTCTTCCATTTATCTCTTCTTTCTGTACAATTACGTTTCTACCTCTAGTTCCTTTTAAATATTTTTATTAAAGCTTTATATTTACAAAACATATGCATGGATAATTTTTCATGTAAGTCTCTTCAGGCCTCTCTGAAATTATCCTGCTTGTTATTTCTTACAGAACAATAATATTCCATAACATTCATATGCTAAAATATATTCAGCCATTCTCCAACTGATGGGCATCCACTCAGTTTTCAATTTCTTGACATTACAAAAAGGGCTGCCCCAAACATTTTTGCATATGTGGGTCATTTCCCTTCCTTCAAGATTTCTTTGTGATATAAGCTCAGTAGTAACACTGCTGGACAAAAGGGTATGCAGTTTGAAAGCTTTTTGAGCATAGTTCCAAATTGCTCTCCAGACTGGTTGGATGCATTCACAGTTCCACCAACAATGTATCAGTGTCCCAGTTTTCCCAAATCCCCTCCAACATTTGTCATTATCTTTTCCTGTCATCTTATCCAATCTGAGAGGCGTGTAATGGTATCTCAGAGCTATCTTAATTTTCATTTTTCTGATCAATAATGATTTAAAATATATTTTCTAAATCATATGATCTAGAAATCACCATATGACTAGAAATGGTTTCAATTTCTTCATCTGAAACTTGTCTGTTTAATATCCTTTGACCATTTATCAATTGCAGAATGGCTTGAACTATTATAAATTTGTCAATTCTCTATATATTTTACAAATGAGTCCTTTATCAGAATCTTAAAATGTAAAAATATTTTTCAATTTATTGCTTCCCTACTAAACTTGTCTGCTTTATTTTTGTTTGTAAAAAAAAAAAAAATTAATATAATATAATCAAAATTATCTATAGTTCTTCTTGGGTCACAAATTCCTTCCTCCTGAGGATCTGAGAGATAAACTATCCCATTTTTTTTTCTAATTTGTTTATATGATAATATAATAATATGATATGATATGTCTAGATCCTGAACCCATTTTGACCTTATCTTGGTATATGGTGTTAGGTGTGAGTCGGTGCTTAGTTTCCGCCTTATTAATTTCCAATTTTCTCAGAAGTTTTTGTCAAATAGTGAGTTTTTATCCAAAAAGCTGGATTCTTTGGGTTTATCAAACACTACTTTTCTATTTCCTTTTTTCCTTTTCCTCCTCTCCAGTAATTTTCTTCTGAGTACTATCTTCCTCAACCATCCCTCCTGCCTTACAATTCCTCCCCCTTTCTTGTATCTTTCCCCTACTATTTCTGTCTTTCCTCCTTTCCTTCCCTCTTTTCCCTTTCAATTCCCCATAGGGTGAGCAAGTTTCTCTGTGAAGCCAAATATGAGTGATATTCAAATTTCATGAGATTAAGATTTACATAATGTTCATTCCCCCCCCCTTCTTTTATGATACACCTTTTTTTTTTCCTTTTTCATGAAATGTAATTCATCTAATTTTACTTCTATTTTCCTCTTTTTCCAATATAACCCCTTTCCACGTCTGATTTCTTTTTAATATTACCACCATAGAATCCAATTATACCTGCACTCTCTAAGTATACCTATTAGAGATATAATTCTCAAGAGTTCTTTACTTTTTGCCTTTTTATGCTTCTCTTGAATTCTTCTTTGAAGATCATTTTTTTTTTTTTTTTTTTTTTTTTTTGGTTCAGCTCTGGTCTTTTCTTCAAAAATAAACAAAACTCCCCTGTCTCTTTGAATGGCCATATTCTTCCCTCAAAGATAATGCTAAATTTCGATGGATAGTTGACTCTTGCCTGCAATTTAAGTTCCTTTACATTTCAAAATATCAGATTTCAGTCCCTTCAGTCTTTAAGGTGGATGATGCCAAGTTATGGATGATTCTGATTGTGTCTTCTCACTATTTGAATTGTTTCTTTCCAGCTGCTGGCAATATTTTCCCCTTGATCCAATAATTCTGAAATAATCCTTGAAGTTTTCATTTTGGGGTGTCTTTCAGTAGGTGATTGGTGAATTCTTTCAATGGCTGTTTTACCTTCTGCTTCTAGGATTTCAGGGCAGTTTTCTTTAATGATTTCATGAAAGATGCTTGTTTTTCAGGATATCCAAAAATACTTATATTGTCTCTCCTAAATATTTTTTCCAGCTCAGTTGTTTTTCCAGTGATGTATTTTATGTTTTTTTTTAATTTTTTTCATTTTTGCAGGGTTTTTTTGACTGATTCTTGATGTCTAGTTGAGTCATTCATTTCCATTTGTTCATATCTAATTTTTAGTGAATTATTTTCAATTACTTTTTTTAGTTCCTTTTGTAATTTGGCCAATTGAATTTTTATGTGAGTTGTTTTCTCATTTAATAAATTCTTTTTTTTTTTTCAAAAAAAATTTCTTTTTTTCCATTTTGTCATATCTATTTTGTAATGTGTTATATGCTTTTTCCATTTCATCAAGTTCATTTTGTAAGGAGTTATTTGCTTTTTCCATTTCACTAGGTCTATTTTTAAAAGTTTTCTTCAGATATTTCTGTGTTTCTTTTCCCAAAGCCTCTTGCAAAATTCTCATTTCCTTTCCCCATTTTTCTCCTATCTCTCTTTTAAGATCCTTATTGAATTCTTCCAAGACAGTCTTGTGAGACAGGGACAAATTCACATTACCCTTTCAGGCTTCATCTGTAAATGATCTGCTTTTAGTTTCCCCAGGGTTTGAAATTTGTTCTTCTTTTCCTCCATAAAAGGTATCTATGGTCAGAATTCTTTTTGCTTTTTTGTTACTTTTTTAAAGATTGAGGTCTGCTTTTAGGGAAAAGGGGAGCTTTCCAAGCTTCTTCTACAGATGATAGTGGCTATGTTGAGTTGGTGCTAAGTAACTTCCAATGCTGAATGGGCATGGTCAGATCTTAAGTTATTCTGGAGTTCAGGGGCTATTTGCCTTTTGTATTTGTATTAGATGCCTTATAGCTAATCTGCTGATTTGCTTGCTTGTGACTAGGATGAAGGAGATAACATTGCTGTAGATACCTTTCATTATATTCCCCAATGTGTGGGATGCCACACTGCTCTGAGTATGCATTGCCCTGTGCCACGCTCCTCCTGTCATGCTTGATTGAAAGAGACCTTTTCTGAGATTCTTCCAAAATATCTTTTGTTAGAAGTTTGTTATACTCCAAGTATTTGTAGATTCTGTCACTCCAAAACCAGTTCAGAGACTTGATTTGATGTTGATCTGAAGGAGATTGGGGAAAAATCAAATAAAAACTTCTCTCCTCTTTATCATCTTGGCTCTGTCCCTGACCAATTTCATTACATTTATGATGGAAAGAGCCATCTGCATCCAGAAAGAGGACTATGGGGACTGAATATAGGTCACAACATAGTATTTTCCCCTTTTTTGTTATTATTTGCTTCCTTTTTGTTTTGTTTCTCATATTTGTTTCCTTTTTGATCTTAATTTTCTTGTATGGCATTATAAATGTGGAAATATTTTAGAAGAATTCCACCTGTTTAACATATATTGGATTACTTGCTGTCAAGGAAGGAGGCAGAAAAAAAAGGGAGAAGAATTTGGAACACCAGATATTTCAAGAGTGAATGTTTAAAAACTATTTGAATATGTTGTAAAAATAAAAAAAAAAACTATTATTTAAAATGAATAAAAAGAGAAAAAAATGATGATCCTGAGGATCTTAGAAAGGTATGGAAAGACTTGCTCAAAATGATAGTATGGAATGATCAAAATGAAGAAAATATTGCATAGAGAAATAGCAATATGGTTTTAAGAATGATTTTAGCAACTAAGTTGTCTGACCACTATAAATACAGAAATTAAAAATAAAAAATATATGAAAAAACTATTTTTATCCAGAGAAAGAACTGATAACTAAAAGAATGTATAGAAAAAAATTGCCTGTGTGCATATACACATATATGATGCCTGAAATTCTTGCTTCCCTATATCCCACAGAATACCACTAATTTCTAATGCCCTACTCAACTATAATTTTCTATATGAAGTCATATGTGATTTGGAATAAAACAATTTCTCATTTATAGATTGATACACACATACACACACACACACACACACACATATATATATATATATATATGCATGTTTGTAGGAGGTCTGTTGTATATACATGTGTACATTTTGTGTTTATGTATATGTATGTAAGTATATGGGGTGCTTATAAGTTATATATACATGTGCACATTTTATATATATTTACATATATACATATATTTATGTATATGAAATGAATATGTATAACTAGCTAACAAATATATGAACAATATAGATATACATACACAACTTTGTATATTTAGTTTCTTGTATAATCATTTCTTTTTGTTCTATGTTATAGAAATCTTTGTTTTATTCTCTGAAAAAAATGAATTTGTAGTGAGAGGTATTAGGATTCTTACAAGATGCTAAGTCATCTTGGATAGACACAATAATTATCCAGTTTAGCATGGTTCAGCATGAATGATCTGACCCTACAAGGAGATGTTATGGGCCAGAACTTGAAACAAGGTACTGAGTGGAATTGAGGAAACTGGTTAAATGGTTTCTAATTTAGCATTGATTCAATCCTACAACAAATAATGATTTCCTAGTAATGAAATGATTGGTATGCAGCATATAAGCAGGAAGCTCTCAGGGCCAGGAAGGATTATGGAAGAACTTCAGAAGAGGACTTCAGGAGGACTTTGGGAGATTCAGAGAGAAAGCACTAGCAGCAAGAGCTCTTGGGAACCAAGGAGAGAGGAAGGCCTCCAAAAAACTAGCCAATCCCCAAGTGAAGGAGATAATATTTTAGAAGAGACAATAAAGAATTTGGACCTTAACTCCTGGCTGCATTTGGGATTATTGAACTGAAATGAAACTAAGGCTGCCTCCAGAAGGTCTCCAAGAAACCTGCTCCAATAGAACGATTATATTTTTAGAGAAAAGATGCTTCTCCCTCCACCCATGAAGGGTTAATTGAGGGAGATACATCAGGGGATTGGAAATGATCTAATTTCTCCTGCTGTGAATTCTTATCTGATTCTTCATCCTTTTCACCTAGTTTAGTTGGATCCTCCCCCTCCTGCTCTTTCTTCTTTTTCCTTATTCTATAACTTATACAATTTCCTAAAGCCAGTTGTATTAAATTGTATGTATTAAGTGTATCTTTGGAAATTGAGTCAAGTCCATTTTTGTTGTAGTCTTGACAAAGTTGCTCTCCTACTAATTTCCATCCCTCTAGATCCAATTCTTTTTCCATAGAAAACCAAGGAGATATATGTACTGTACAGTTTTTAAAAGTTCAGAGATCTGCTCCAAAATTATAATTAAACCTTGGCTTTTCATAACCTTGACAATGCTCTCTACACATTTTCATTGAAGAGAAACAGAAGGCTGTTTTCTAAACATCTGTCCCATTTTAGCTGAAATTCTCCTTTAGCTCTTTAACAAAATTTCTTTGTTGTACTCACCCTAATTTCTGGGTCAAAGAGATTTTTTCCATTGGATCAGGATCAGAGGCTTTTCCACTGAAATCAGGATCCTGTCTGACCCTGTTCGGGTGCCAAAATGTAATGTTCTTTTCTCTAAAAACATAATCATTCTCTTGGAGCAGGTTTCTTGGGGAGCTTCTGGAGGCAGCCTTAGTTTCAGTTCAGTTCAATAATCCCAAATGCAGCCGGGAGTTAAAGTCCAAATCCTTTATTGTCTCTTCAAAATCTTATTTTCTTCACTTGGGGCTAGGCTAGTTTTCTGCAGGCCTTTCTCTCTCCTTGGTTCCCAAGAGCTCTTGCTGCTAGTCCTTTGTCTCTGAATCTCCCAAAGTCCTCCTGAAGTCCTCTTCTGAAGTTCTTCCAAAGTACACCCTGGCCCTGAGAGCTTCCTGCTTATATGCTGCATACCAATCATTTCATTACTAGGAAATCATTATTTGTTGTAGGATTGAATTAATGCTAAATTAGAAACCATTTAAATAAACACTGTCTCCTCAATTCCACTCAGTATCTTGTTTCAAGTTCTGGCCCATAACATCTCCTTGTAGGGTCAGATCATTCATACTTAACCATGCTAAATTGGATAATTATTGTCTTTATCCAAGGTGACTTAGCACCTTGTAAGAATCCTAATGGGGGGGGGATGACAATTCAGTACTTTCTTTGCTTTCTTCTGTTGCCTTTGCACTAAATGCTGATTCAACTGAGTGTGTCTAAAGACAGAATGTAATGGATATTGGTAATGGTAGCCTGCCTTCAATTCTGTAAAGACTTGAAACTAGTGTATATATATATTACTGTCCCTCTAGTCAGGTGTAATTAATTTCAAATCTGATCTCAGACTTGTTTGATTATTTCTTCTTTGAAAATTATTTTCTGTAGGCATATCACTTACAGTTCCTTTCCTGTTCTACATTCAAAGAGCAATTACTCTTAACAAATAATACAAAAGAGAGAGGGGGAAAGCTAATAAACCAACATAACCATGGATGCATTTACATTTAATGCCTCACACTTATAGCATCTCCCTTCTGCAAAGAAAGAAGAAAATAAATAATCATTTAACTTCTCTGATGTCAAACTTGATCATTGTAATTTGAAAGTATTATGTTTCATTTGTTTTCCTGTTTTAAATTATACTGGTTATATATTTTCTTTATGTTGCTTATATATTGGTAATATTTATTTTAAACATTTATATTGGTTATTTTTATTTTGCTCTGTCATTTCATCTAATTCTTTTCATGCTTTTTTAATTAAATAATGTTAGTTTTTCTCTTATAGGAAAACAGTATCCTATGATATGCATGTACCACAATTTGTTTAATTACAGGCAACTTAATAAGTTTGATGTTTGTTTCCTACCAGTGTATAACCTTCAGACTAACTGGAAATACATAACCATGTATATATTTATGTATATGTGTATGGATAAAGACACATAGAGATACATATGTATATTTTGTATATGTGTACACATACAAAAATATATGCATGTCTGCAAAATGTCTGTTATATATACATATATATATTTTGTGTGTCTATATGTACTATGTGGGGTACTCATATGTTGTATACATGTGCACATTTATATATGTTTACATATATACACATATATGCATGTGTGTATGTGGGGTGCTTATATGGTAAATAATGAATCTTCCAAATTATTTCCTTTATAAAAAAAAAACAATTTTGACAACAAATTAATGAAAAAAGCAAAATATAGTTTTAACTAATACTCCTAATGAATATTGTTATATTATTAAATGATACTATTGAAAAAATTGTATACAAAGATTATATACAAATATATCCTTCATATAACTGCCAAATCAATATTTCTAAAGGACAAATCTGACCCTGTAGCTTTAGTAGTTGTAAACTCTAGTGATTCTTTACTATCTCTAGGACCAAATATATCCTACTCTGTTTAGTATTTAAAGTCTTTCACAAACTACATTTCCAGTCTTATTACAAATTACTCCCCTTCGTTATATTATGTTATAACCAATCTGCCCTTGTTTGTCCTTCCCCACTTCCATCTCTTGTTTCCATTTCCATTCTGACTGACCTTGATGCCTGAAATGCTTGTTTCCCTTTATCTCACAAAATACCACTAGTTTCCAAGGCCCAACTCAACTATAATTTTCTACATAAAGTCTTATGTGATTCGGAGTAAAACATTTACTATGCAATTTCTCATTTATGGAGTGATATAGCTTGACTACGTGATCTCTGATGCCCTTTCAGCCTTGAAATCTAATCCTTACCTATTGTTAAAACCTCATGTATGAAAGATACAATGTACTCATGCTTTCTTATTGTCCAGGTTTTTTCCAAGTCTTTCTTTGAATGTCTTATAGAGGTCTATGTAATGTCTTCTGGGACTTCCTCTAGTTCTTTTAAAATTTCATGAGTGCTAGTGCAATACTTGTGGTAGTCATCTGTTTCTCTCATTTTTGTTACATAATTGACTCACTCCCCTATCAGTATTTGTTTATATGTTGTTGTTATTTTTTTAAAATATACATCATAAAGTCCTTTTAACATACATAAAAAACACTTCACTGCTTTGATGGGAAGATATTAAATATCTCATGAACTTTACATTATAATATAAGTACCAGAAATATTTCTGGGGAATCAACAATGTCCCAATTCATGTCATGTCTAATAACTTTTCTCTTATACAATTAGTACCTGGGAGTCAAAGATGACAATATTTTATGAATGAAGAAATTGAGATTCTGAAAAGTTTGCCCATTTCTCAAATGTCACACATCTAAGTAAAAGCAGAATGAAGACTAGGCCTGAGGTAACCCCCAGATAAGAGTTGTTTGACTACTTCATTACCTATTACTTGATCAAAAAATTTATAATTGGAAGAGACCTTAGAGTTATACAATCTATTTTATAGATAACAAAACTGAGATGCAGAGAATTTTAAGTGATTTGCCTAAGGTTACACAGGTAAGCGAGTAACAGGAGTCATAGTTTCAGTTCTAATTGCCTTACTTCAAACTTAGAATCTTTTTCTTGCCTTGCATGTTAACTAAGCCATAAATAAATTTAATCAGATCGTCTGTTCAACATGTTTGTATTAGTACAATAAAACTAAAGGTTTCTAAGAAATTATTTATTTTTTACTTTTTATATTAAATTTTTAATTCATAATGCATTTTTTTCAAAATTAAAAACCTCTTAAGGAAATTATGTTTTAAACATTTGAGTAATATTTTAATATTTTTAAGTATTATCTCAAAAGGTCCTCCCTCTCATGCTTGTTGTGAGGATCAATTGAGAGAAGGAATGCACAATTGATTTTTAAAATATGAGCATAAAAATAAACTAGTAATTATTAACTTTGATAGAGGTTTATGAAAACTTTTCTTTAATATCATTTTACCTCTAATCTAAATGTTTAGCTTTATATAATTACCATTGTAATATATCTGGTGTTCTAATGAGTAAATATCTTATCTCTGATAATTTTCAAGATGAACACATTTATTTTTATATACTGCTCAGAGATGTATGGTTACAGAGTAATCTGACTATATAGGGATGAGAAAGTGGGTTAGAGGTGAGAAAAGGATTATCTCCCTAACAATTTGTTGTGTGAAATAGGCTAGCTCAGGATGTACTAACATTCTTTCTGGATATCTTCAAAGATTTAATGAACTCTTTAAGGTATGTTGTAGAGAAGGACCACTTCAGTTATTAATTTGATTAGAACTACAGAAAACCATTCAAAATCTGAGAAAAGATGATTTTATGGTTCTCCTTAATCTTGGGGCCTTCCTTCTGATATCATCTCCAAATTATCCATACCTGTCTTTATGCTGTCACCCTCACTAGACTGAATTCTTTAATGTTAGAGAACATAAAATCATACCATCCTGATTGATGAACTGAAAGTTTTGATATAGTACTTCTAAATATATCAGTATTATTCTGCTAGACATGGTGTATATGGAACTAGCAAATTATATCCATCAAATTCATATACTTTCTAGATGATATTCCTCAGTATTTCTAAATGTTTGTATAAAATACTAATCATAATTTGGCAATTTCCCATGAAAACAACTTATAAAGATTTACTCCCATTTCTTCTTTTTTTTTTTTTTATCCTTTTCCACAATGAAAAATTAGTTTTGAAACTCAAAGTTGAATGAAGAAATGTCTATCAATAGTGATATTGTACATTTGGGATTCAAGTAACATTTCTTTAGAATTTCTTTGCGTTCTCAAGTAAAAGATCAAACTAAAAATCAATGAAATCATACAACTGTCAAAAGTAGTTATATATGACATTAATGTCTGAAACTGAGCAGTACTCTAAGCTGCATAAAGCTATTGGGATCTCGGATTTAAATATTGCATGTTAGTTTGAACCATAAAGAAATTTAAGGAACCCATATTCATAAAACACTATCTCAGATGAATGGAGTTTCCACAACAGGAGTTCCGCATAGCGCTGAAATCACAGGTCTGGATAGGAAAGGAAAAGAAAAAAGAAATTCATTCTCCATAGTTAATCATAAAGCTCTTTATATTTGAAAGACTAATTGGAAAGAATTCACATCTTCTTAATATTTCTGAAATGTCAATACATTGACCTGTATCTTTATAATAAATGTTCATTTTAGTTTTGAGATGCAATAAATTCACCTGGCATTCCAGCCAAGTTGAAATTTAACACTTGTAAGTAGATATTGAATAGCAGCTACCACAGGGAAAAGGCAGAGCAGCTGGAATCAATTTCCTGATTTCCACTGTACTATATGAGAGTCTAGAGTCTATGTTTAATGTATTTGTGTGACAAATAAATCCAACAATCCTGTAAACACACACATACACAAAAACATATATACCAAAGCATACTTCTGTTTTTGGAAGGCTTATTGAGATTGGTTGGTTGACTACAGCTTTCTGCTTCATTTTCTTTACCCCAAACAGGATAATAAAGGTTGCATGTTTTGTTTTGCTATTTTTCCTTTTATGCTTAGTTTGCAATATCTGAGCTCAACAAGATCTTAGTTTGTCTCATTTTAGAATGAGAAAAGAATGGGAAAAAGAAACATTGAAGAATTATGATATACAAAGATTGAAAACAAATGAAATTGTTTAATTTTGCCAGTGTCACATAAACCAAATAAGAAGAAAGAAGAGACAAAGAGAGAAAAGAAAAAGAGAGGGTGTAAGGGGGAGAAGAATGGGGGAAAGAAAAGTAGGAAGAAAGGAAGGGAAAAAGAGAGGGAGGAAGTGAAGGATCGAAGAAAGGAGAAGGAAAAGGAAGAAAAGGAAAGAAGGAGGGAGGGAGAGAAGAAGGAAGGAAAAAAGAAGGAAGGGGGAAGGAGGAAGAGAGGCAGGTAGGCAGAAAGGAAGGAGGCAAAAAAATAAGAAAGGAAGGAAGGAAAGAGCAGGAAGAATTGTCTAGAGATGTTTAGGTATAAGAAAAGGATAAAAACAATAGGTGGTGAGACTATATACTAGAATATTAATAAAAAGAAGAAAAATTTTAAGGCTGACTTTTCTTCATAGGTCAAAGAGCTCACGATGATATTAAGGTATTTCTCACTCCATTTAGCTTCATTGTCATTATTATCATTTATGAGAGAGAGAGAGAGAGAGAGAGAGAGAGAGAGAGAGAGAGAGAGAGAGAGAGAGAGAAAGAGAGAGAGAGACAGAGAGAGACAGAGAGAGACAGACAGACACACACACACACAGAGGAAGATAGGCAGAGAGAGAAGAAGAAACACACACACAGACTCAGAGACAGAGAAACAGAAAAAAGAGACAGAGAAAAGGAAAAAAAATATGTGGGATCTTATGAAGGAAACATGAGAAAAGTAAAATGAAAATGCATTATATACATCAAAGATAAAAGCCTGAAGGATGAATAGGAACAAATTTACAAAAAGCTTTATTATAAAAATATACCAACAACTTTCTGGCTACTTTAGAAGTGATGAACTAAAGAAAATGCCCCAGAGTACAAATTCATAAGATATTGAATAGATACATTGATGCGATCACAGGATGAGAATATGCTGAAGTTGCCTTTTTTATTGAAGTTTTTTTTTCAAAACATATGCAAGAATCATTTTTCAATACTGACCCTTGAAAAGATTTGTGTTCCAATTTTCCCCTCCTTCCCCTCACTCCCTCCCCTAGATGGCATGTAATCCAATATATGTTAAACATGGTAAAATATATATGTTAAATCCAAAATAGCTATACATATTAAAACAATTATCTTTCTGCATGAGAAAAATAAGAACAATAAAAATGAGAAAGAAAATAAAATTCAAGCAAACTACAGCAAAAAGAGTGAATGCTATGTTGTAATTCCCCCTCAGTTACCACAGTCCTCTCTGCGGGTGCAGATGGCTCTCATTATCACAAGATCATTGAAAATGGACTGAATTATCTCATTGTTGAAGAGAGCCAGGTCCATCAGAATTGATCATTGTATAATCTTGCTCTTGCCATGCACAGTGATCTCCTGGTTCTGCTTACTTCACTCAGCATTACTTCATATAAGTTTCTCCAGGTCTCTCTGAAACCATCCTCTTGATCATTTCTTATAGAACTATAATATTCCATAATATTTCTATACCATACTTTGTTCAGCCATTCTTCAGCTGATGGGCATTCACTCAGTTTCCAGTTTTTTGCCACTACAAAAAAGATTGCCACAATCATTTTTGCACATGTGAGTCCCTTTCCCTAACTTAAGATCTCTTTGGGATATAAGTCCAGTGTAAACACTGCTGGGATCAAAGGGTATGCACATTTTGATAACCCTTTGAACATAGTTCCAAATTACACTCCAGAATAGTTGGATCCAATCACAATTCCACTAAGAATGTATTACTGATCCTGTTTTCCCACATCCCCTCCGACATTTGTCATTATCCTTTCCTGTCATCTTAGCCAATCTGAGAGGTGTGTAGTGATATCTCAAAGTTGTCTTAATTTACATTTCTCTGATCAATAGTTATTTAGAACAACTTTTCAATTTCTTCATCTGAAAATTTTCTGTTCCTAACCTTTGGCTATGTCCAATTGAAGAATGGTTTGAGTTCTCTCTTTTTTTTTTTCTTTTTTCTTTTTTCTGAGGCAATGGGGGTTAAGTGATTTGCCCAGGATCACACAATTAGGAAGTATTAAGTGTCTGAGACCAAATTTGAACTCAGGTCCTTCTGACTTCATGGCTGGTGCTCTATCCACTATACCACTTAGCTGCCCCATGTCTTGAATTCTTATAAATTTGAATCAATTTTAGAAAATAGGTTCTTTAGAAGAATCCTTGAATGTAAAAATGTTTCCCAATTCATCAATTCCCCTTTAATCTTGCCTGCATTGGTTTTATTTGTACAAAACCTTTTTTAACTTAATATAATCAAAATTATCTATTTGATGTTTAATAATGATTTCTGGTTCTTCTTTGTTCACAAATGCTTTCTTTCTCCACAGATCTAAAAGGTAAACTATTCTATGTTCTTCGAATTTGCTTATAATATCATTCTTTATGTCTAAATCATGAACTCATTTTAACTTTATCTTGGTATATGATATTAAGGTTTGGATCAATGTCTAGTTTCTACCATACTAGTTTCCAATTTTCCCAGAAATTTTTATCAAATAGTGAGTTCTTATTCCATAAGCTGGGATCTTTGGGTTTGTCAAATACTAGATTACAATAGTCAAGTAAAGTTGCTTTTGAACAGGAAGATTTCTAGATAAGGTGTTTTAATTAGTTTGAAAATAAAGTTCTAATTTATGCTAGTAAAAATTTTATCTTTTATCAATACATGCACAGTACATACAATACAAATATATAGCAACACATAGTAAATCATTTTTATTTGGGGTTTTCGTTTGGAGAAAATGACTTGACTATGAGTAAGTAATAAGCAATAGATGTTAATTATTTTTAAATATATCAATAGAAATAAAATGTCATTATGAATCAATTAATTTAATAGAAATACATGTAGATAATACTTTGAGAAAAATTAGTTTCTGTCCTCTAAAATTTCTTGACAGAAGCAATCATATTTGAAAATACATTTATGTTTTTTATGCCATTTAATATGTACATGTAAGTATGTGGTAACTTTTCAGTGTAGTAAGTGATCAAATGGGGTCTCATTGACCTGAAGGAGTAAATAAATCTTCAGAAAATCAACAATTCCCTCACTTTCTTAGTGTTATAAATGAAACCAAATATTTTACATTTCAATGCCATATATTGAAATATCTTTTTTCTTTGGATAAGGCAATGGGGTTAAGTGAATTGCTTAAGGTCAAGTAAATGTTAGGTATCTGAAGTCAAATATGACCTCCTGACGCCAAAAGCTGGTATTCTATCTATTGCACCACCTAGCTGCCTCTCGAGTATCATTTTTTCACAAATATAAAGTCCTTGATAATACTTTCTGTAATAAATTTCCATGGGGAATGTGAAGACTGACAAAAAACAAAAAAAAAACAAAAAACAAAAAACACATTCAGAAAGGTCAAGAGGCTTTCCATGCTCCTGTAAATATCATGTCCACTGCCTGATATAACATTAAACCTCAGATCTCTTTTTATTACTAATTCATCAGACAGAAGTGCTTGCATGCATTAAGGTTACTCTAATGAAGTAGATGTTTTCATCTAAAACTCAAGTTGGAAATAAGGGGAACTCAATAGGGGATTACATAGCCACAGTACTAATTAGCCAAGGATATTTCGAGGGTAACCCTCTACTCAATAGCTCCAAGCAGGTGGGTTTTTCTAGGCCTAAATCATTCCTGCTTAGAAATCCTTCTTCAAATTTTTATTAAGTGCTTTGATGTGCATGTGTCAGGAGCAGATAAAAAGTAACTCAGGAATTATGTATTCATTATAATAGGCATTTTCTGACCTCTTCACTGGGAATGAGAGCCTTAAGATTTGAGGATTTCAGTGAACAGTTTTATAACAATAGACAAAGTAGTTTCATTACAATTGGCTCAGTTTTCTCTTGTGAGTCTTAGACAAATCTTTTTTCTGTTCTTATTAGAAGCGATCCATTATTGTAACTGTTGCCTCTGAAGTCATGTAGTTTCATTGAGATCCCAGATCTGTCTTGATTCTCAAGACTCTCTTTAACCTAAAAGGCTGTATGATAGGTCTATGAGACCTGCATTCCTCATAGAATCAATTCAAAAACTCCAAAATATTTAGTGCCACACTTGGAATAAATATTATTTTTGTGTTGAAACACCCTTCCCTGAAGGCTAAAAACTAATATACTTTAAGTAATATGACTTTGGCAGATCTTAAATAAGTTCCATTCTCCCATGGGTCAAGAGAGATTGGTTACTTTTAATACAAGCCAAGTTTCTTTTCCAGGGGAGGAAAAAAATGACCTTATGACCAGGAAGGCATTTTCTACACTTATTGTTATTTTTTATAGTGTATCATAATTTTAATATAACAAAGTATCATTTCCCTACTGTTTCACAAGACTGACAGTATGTTAATTTACCTCACCCAAATAGTCGCCACCACCATAATCACCCTCATCAGCCATATCCTCATCATTACCATCACCATGATAAATTCTATCAGATTTTAATCTGATCATCAAATTTAATCTGATAATCAAATGATTGCTCAGCTAAAACAGAGAATTTTCTTTTCTCTTTCAGAAGAATTAAAAATATACATGATACATGTTTCCTTCATTTTTGGAGGAAATATAATTGAATGTTGGGTGACTGCTACCAGTATTTCCTTTTCATAAAGACTGATTATGTAATTCATTCCCTGAACCATTCAATTATTGATTAGCAGCTAGACAGAAAATAAAGTCTGACAACAGCAGGTTCCTGACTAGATTTCCTGCACTTTACATTTCTAGATGCATCACAAATAAAAACAATGACATCATACTTTCCTTACAAATATTGAACTTCATAAATAATTTGTCATATAATTTTTAATAAATGGACTGTATTTTCCTTAGGAGCTACTTATTAATATGTCCAAAGTTTTACATTAGGAAGTTTTCCATTATATCAAATTTAAATTTGTGTTTCTGCAATCCATAACTACAATTAGAGGGTGAGTTCTGAGCTTTTGAGGAGGAATAATTTTTATTTCTCATAAAAGTTATTCAAATATATGCATTATTGCTTGCCTAGACTTCCATTCCTCAGCAAAATATTTATAGTTATTTCAACTAAACACCCTGTAGCACGGTTTGAATTCTATGCTGAATATTTTATAGTTTAACAATCCCTTTTTACTGTTGACTTATTGAACTTGCAGTTCACTAAAACTCCTATATCTTTCTTGGGTGAGTGGCTCCCTGCTAATCTTCTTTATCTTGTATTTGGAAATTTAATTTCTAAACCCAAGTATAAAATTTTATATTAATTTAAAAGAAATATTATGTATTAAATTTGGCCCAGGGTCCTAGAATCTTTCTTATTACATTGTTATTTTTTTCTTTTTTTTCTTTTTTAAAATGAAAATTGATTTCTAAGTTCTTTCTTCATCCAACTCCTCCCCCATCCACTGATAAGATAAGCAGTATTAAATAAATTATACATGCAAAGTCATACAAAACATATTCCATATAAGCTATGTTGGAAAATAATAATGGCAACAACAAGCAATTAACATAAAGTGGAAAAAACAATACTTCAATCTACACTCAAAGTTGATCAGTTCTTTCTCTGGAAGAGGATAACATCTTTCATCCTGTGTCCTTTGTGATTGTTTTGGATCATTATCTTAATCAGAGTAGCTTAGTCTTTATTAGCTAAGCATTATTACTACATTACAATTATTGTACAGAGAGTTCTTCTTGTTCTGATCACTTCATTTTATAATAGTTCACTTATATTTCATTTACAACATCCTCATTCTCTTTTCTTAAGCACAATTATATACTATAACTTGTTCAGCCATCAATTAATGAACATTGTCTTGATTTCCAAATCTTTTCCACCAGAAATAAATCCTAGAATATTTTTAGCATCTTCACTCTACATTCTAATATGTGATATTCAACATATTTTGTCATGCTAAATGTTGTGCCATCTGTAAATTTGATTAGCATGTATATGTGTTTTCATTCAAGTCCTTGAGAAAAAAATATAGATGATCACAGGACCAAGAAAGGATTTCAGGTGCTTTCCACTAAAGTTATTTTTTCCCAAGTTGATGAGAAATCAACAGTGTCTTTGGATTCATACAAAATGACAATAGCCATACAACCAGTTACCATTCACTCTAGGATGAGAATGATATGAAAGAGGTTTTTAAATATTCAAGTCCTAGGAAAACTTACTTCTATCAGTCAGTCAACAACCATTTATTAAAGAATTAGCATTTGTCAGATACTGTGCTAAATTCTAGCTGTACAAAAAAGGAGCAAAAAGTCTCTTATCTATCCATAGATTATCCCTGCTAAAAAGTGGTCTACTTCATGGTCATTCTGATATTGGGCTATTTTCAGGGAAGTATTTATGACAAAGTCAAACTTGTTGACTGATTAAAACTTTCTTGAATCCCCTTTCTTCTTAAGACAACATATTCATTGATCTAGGTTTCTAGTTCCTCTCCTCTTCTCTATGATCTTTCAAAGATTACTGAGTCAGGGATGACAACTTACAATTCATTTAGTACTAAATGATACATTTCATCTGGGATACCAAACTCATCAACACTTTTTGTGTATATCTTTTTGTACTTACTCTGGCTTCCATATTTGATACCTATCTTATATACATTTATTTGGAAATTTTACTTTTTTATTTATTATGTTACTTATAATATTGCCTTTCTAGACAAACCTTTCAAATTCAAGCTGATTGTTACCATCTCTGTAATGGAATTCATAATCATTTTGGGCTTAACTGGTATGCATATTTTCAATGGATTAAAATGTTTTTAGTATAAATTTAGTACTGAAAATAAAGTTAGCTGAAACAAACAAAAAAAAAACTTCAAAGATTTAGATCTGAATATTTCAATATGTTATAGAGAAACATGCTGCCAGCTTTATATGAGAGATGTCATAATAACTACATCACTTCATGGCCTGCTTCTGAAAGCATGATGGATTGATGACTTTAGAATAGTATCTTTCCCAACAATACCTCATAGCAATTCTCAATCTAGAAGCTTTTATATTTAGTACATAGTAAGGTACATGTTCTGTGTGTGTGTGTGTGTGTGTGTGTGTGTCTGTCTGTCTGTCTGTCTCTGTCTCTTCGTCTCTATTTGTCTCTCTGTCTCTTCTTAGTCTCTGTCTCTCTCTATGTATCTTTCCTCTTTTCTCCCTCTCTCCTTTTCTCTTTGTCTTTCTCTGGCAGGGACATTCAGTTTTTAGGAAAAGTTAAAGACCAAAAATAAATCCCTTACATGCTAATCTAACATAGAACTTTTGATCCTCATATGATATCCAGAGTAGGGGTCAGGAAAACAGGACTGATTCCTGCCATTGACACTTTTACTTTATTTTATGTCCATGGAAGTCATTTTACCTTTCAAGTATCATATCATTTTCTCAATGGGATAATAATACTTACAAATCTCTACCTTATAGAGCTGATGTGAAGAAAGCTGTTTTATTTACCTCAAAGTAGTATATAAATTAGAACTATGATTAACATTAGAAAGTCAAATAATATATGACATATTTATCCATATTCTATATTATTTTTTCATATTTTCTTATCCATTTTGCTTCCCATTGCACTTTGCGAAAGATGAAAACAAAAGAAAATAACAGAGAAAAGAGGAGAGGAGAGGAGAAAAGAAGAATTGAATAATTCTTCCTTCTAATGAATGTAGGGGAAGTTAAGTTCCACTGTGGAGGAAGGAATTTGCTTCTTGTTTTCCCCAACAGTTGATATTTACTTTCTGAATTAACAGTTAAGGGAAAAACAATGAGAACCAGCATGGGTTAAAATAAAATCTATTAAATGTCTCTATAAGTAAATGAAGGGAAAAATTATGTCCTCATTTGTGATTTTAAGGTAAATGAAAATATCTAATGCTATTTTTTAAAGCAAATGATTTTAGAGCATGACATACTGCACATTGTCACTTTGAGTTGAGGGTTCCAATAAATTAAGTTGTTATTCTTAGAGCTTTAAATCAAGAGCAATGCAATTTAAACATAATTACTTTCTTCTGCAGCTTGCAAGGTTTAGGCACATGATGGCTTATGAATGATTAAAGATGAAGTATGAAATCAATAAAAATTCCGATTAAAATGTTAGGAGTATTCTTCATTAATCATGCAAAATTAGAAATTAGAAATCAGGCAAAAAAGATAGAGACTATCTATTTACAGAAAGATATAGGAAAAATAGTGGTTCTTTGGTTTTTGCAAAGGTACTCTCCTATTTTCCCCCTCTATGAATGACCTTTTTATTTCTAAAGAAAGTCTATCTATTTCTATAAAAACTCTTAGATTCTTATGCATGAATAATATTCCTTTCTTTGGATTCAGGAGAAGTATATATATTTTAACAAATATATGTATTGTTTGCCATCTCTCTTTACTAGCTTTTTCTTCCAAATATTGTACATAAAATTTATGTCAATCTCAAACCATCTTTTCTTGTTTCTTTATCAACTTCCTTCAAAACTCGATTCCAGAAAGCATCTTCTGCTGAACTCTACTTCATTCCTTCATTCTGCATTTCTTCATTAAAAATATTCTTTATGCATAACATTACTATTTTATTCAGATGGTGTTTTACAGGTTTCAAAATACTTTCATATGCATGCAGATGTGTGTATGTATGTTTACTCATCTTACACCTACCTCATGAAGTATTATCATTCCCAGGTTAAAGAGAAAGAAACTGGGATTTGGAAGGGTCCTATTTCTTGTCTGAAGTTAAAGAAATAGGGTTTCAGAGCCAGGCCTAGGATCTAGAGATTTTGCATCTTAACTTAATACTTTTTACCCTACATCACAATGATTTATATATTCCCTTATACCTCTGTATTTCTTCTTAGTGAATGTGAGTTATCTTTTTTCCAATTACATTTTAATTTCCTTAAGTGCAGGGATGTTATTTCCTATTTCTTTCCCTTTAATATTTCACACCAAGATACTTGGTGCTAAATATCAGATATTTATATACTGTTCACAAATTAAACCAGATAAAATAATAAAATCCTTTAATTTTTTAAAACTTTTATCAGCCCTCTTTTCAAAATAATAATAATAACAAAATGTATATTATGCCTAATTTGTGGCACATACTATGTTTAGCATTTTACAAATATTATCTTGTTTGATCCTCACAACAAACCTGGGAGGTTGGTGCTATTATTTTCATTTTAGAATTGAGGAAATGTCTAAGGCAGATCTTTATGA
The DNA here is from genome assembly GCF_048593235.1 of Sminthopsis crassicaudata. NCBI lineage: Eukaryota > Metazoa > Chordata > Mammalia > Dasyuromorphia > Dasyuridae > Sminthopsis > Sminthopsis crassicaudata. The sequence continues at coordinate 641,948,949 of NC_133617.1, forward strand.
TTCCAGACCTAGCATTCCATTTATGTGACTTAGATGTCTCCATAAAAACATTTGTTTTTGAATCTTTGTAATTTTAACTTAGTATTTCTTCATTTTAATTTTATGAGTCAATTTCTTGAATCCTATAAGTGTAGTAATATATCCTGAATGTTAATCATGTGTGATATAGTATCAAGTATTTACTGGTGCTAGTATGGCTTTTGCTTCTTGTTGCTCTGTACTTTCCACAGTTGCTGTAGGTCATGATTAGCATGTAAAAGTCCAGGCTTCTTTGTTTTCGGATTCTGGCTTCAGGTGGAGTTCTTAGCTATAGCACTCTTTCTCTTAGGAACTTAAGTACACAAATGCATGTACTCCATGTATGGACATTTTACATATATATAATATATATGCAAAAAATCTTCATTTTAGAGTTATATTAGCAATAAATGAAAATAAGGATGGTTGACATGTTATTTTAAATTAATTTCTTTCCATTATGTATAATCTCCTGATTATATAAAATAAATCTGTCTATATATATATATATATATATATATATATATATATATATATATATATATACACACACACACATATATATGTATATGTATATATATACACACATATATATGTATATATATATATATACATGCATACACATGTATGCACACTGACACATGCACAAACATACATGTTGTTGGATGTTTTACCCATGATGACACAACTAGCATGTATTAGAAGTGGGACTAGAATCTAGGTCTCCATTCCTCTGACATGGTGTTCCTCTATACATATATGCAAAATGCATATATTCAGATAGGCATATTTGTGTATACATTTATTGCATATAATTGTATAATGAATATGTGTATCCAAAGTTCCCCAATTATCTTCCTTTGCATTATTTTATTCTCCCAGTCATTGTACAATAATGTACCAATGATTTACCTTCCTTTATCTTTTTGGCCAATGTAAGGTATTATCAATGACAACTATCAGACACAAACTACTTTAATATAAAACATGTAAAATAACCCTTCAGAGTAATTCACTAACATCTCTGTATGTACATGTGTATAGATGTGCTCAAGAACACATTTTTTCATTATCTGTTTAGTTTTTTTTGTTTAATTTTTCCTTCAATGCATGATTTTCAGAATTTTCCTGATGATATTAGAACTAACTAGAACCCATCCTATTATCTCAACTTAGTGTTATTTCCAATATAAATCTTATTTTAAAATATCTAGTTAAAATATTAAATTATATATAAAATATTTTTCTGTTTCCTGGCTACCATCTATATCTTTCTATTTCCTTTCTCTTGCCCTCCTTTTCTTTTTTCTCATTATTCCCCTTTCTTCCCTCTTCTTTTTTCTTTTCTCTCTCTCTGTCTCATTGTTTCTTTCTCTTTTTTTTGCCTCTACTTGTCATTCCTTTTCTTTCTCCATGCTTTCTCTTCCTTCCTTCCTTCCTTCCTTCCTTCCTTCCTTCCTTCCTTCCTTGCTTCCTTCCTTCCTTCCTTCTTTTTTATTCATTCTATAACAAGAGTAGCTCAACAAAATGTATCAAAAGATGAATTCTTAAGATTATAATATCAAAGATGAACTCTGACTTCTGTGCACGGATGCTTTGCCAAGAAATTAGGCATTGTATTGTGCTGGAGTGTGTATAAGAGGTGAACAGATTTGACTCTGGAGTTTGAACTGAGGCAAATAGAACTCCTTCCCAGGAGTCTGATTTGAATTCTGGAGAGGCTCTGAGCAAGAATTTTTAGCTGGATGATAGATGGTAGCTCAGAGTTCTAATGAGGTTGTTTTGATTTGGGGTTGATAAAAAGTGGAGAACTAGCTATCCTAACAAAGACTAACAATAAGAAAATCAAAAATAGGTTCATGTGGAGGCTACCTGGTTCTAGGACTAGGCATACTGTCTGTGGCAGTCTGATTTTGCTGAAACAGATAATGACAATTTTGTATGATTCTCAACTGTTCATTTTTTCTCTTTGTATCCAGGAATTGAATAGTTATATAAGTTTTCTGTTCAAGTTATATATATATATATATATATATATATATATATATATATATATATATATATATATATATATATATATATATATATATATATATATATATATATATATATAGTTTTAATTAGAACTAAATTCTAGTTGTGCCAGATGAATAGATTGATATTAACTACTTTGAAGTTTTTATATGTCCGCATTTGTGAGGGAGAGACTGCAAGGAAAAAGTGTTAATATTAGTATACAAAGAAAAACTATTGGAAGAGTGGTTTAACTCCAAAACATATTGGGATTACAGGCTGGTGTGTCAAGAGGTATCTCTAAAGAATTGATAGGCTGTTTACACCCTATTTGTGTAAACACCAACAAATATTGTTATTGGTTAAGAAATAGACTAGTTGATCAGTGGAATAGGTTAGGTTCACAGGACAAGATAGTGAATAAAAACAGCAATCTAGTATTTGACCAACCCAAAGATCCCAACTTTTGGGATAAGAATTCATTATTTGACAAAAAACTATTGGTAAAACTGGAAATTAGTATGGCAGAAACTAGGCATGGACCCACATTTAACACCACATACTAAGATAAGATCAAAATGGGTCCAAGATTTAGGCATAAAGAACGAGATCATAAATAAATTAGAGGAAATAGGATAGTCTACCTCTCAGACTTGTGGAGGAGGAAGGAATTTGTGTCCAAAGGAGAACTAGAGATCATTATTGATCACAAAATAGAAAATTTTGATCCCATCAAATTAAAAAGGTTTTGCACAAACAAAACTAATGCAAACAAGACCAGAAGGGAAGCAACATATTAGGAAAACATTTTTACAGTTAAAGGTTCTGATAAAGGCCTCATCTCCAAAATATACAGAGAATTGACTCTAATTTATAAGAAATCAAGCCATTCCCCAATTGATAAATGGTCAAAGGATATGAACAGACAATTTTCAGATGATGAAATTAAAATTATTTCCACTCATATGAAAGAGTGTTCCAAATCACTATTGATCAGAGAAATGCAAATTAAGACATCTCTGAGATACCACTACACACCTGTCAGATTGGCTAATATGACAAGAAAAAAATAATGATGAATGTTGCAGGGGCTGTAGGAAAACTGGGACACTGATGCATTGTTGGTGGAGTTGTGAAAGAATCCAACCATTCTGGAGAGCAATCTGGAATTATGCCCAAAAAGTTATCAAACTGTGCATACCCTTTCATTCAGCAGTGCTACTACTGGGCTTACATCCCAAGGAAATACTAAAGAATGGAAAGGGACCTGTATGTGCCAAAATGTTTGTTGCAGCCCTTTTTGTAGTGGCTAGAAACTGGAAAATGAACAGATGCCCATCAATTGGAGAATGGTTGAGTAAATTATGGTATATGAATGTTATGGAGTATTATTGTTCTGTAAGAAATGACCAACAGGAGGAATACAGAGAGGCTTGGAAAGACTTACATCAACTGATACTGAGTGAAACGAACAGAACTAGGAGATCATTATACACTTCAACAATGATACTGTACGAGGATGTATGCTGATGGAAGTGGATATCTTCAACATAGAGAAGAGCTAATCCAATTCCAATTGATCAATGATGGACAGAATCAGCTACACCC